>NW_010554038.1:0-38377 GCF_000687285.1 Phaethon lepturus | reverse complement strand
GTCCATGTCCTATTTGCATGGGAATGTTGCTTTATAGGAATATTTACCTGAAAAACAGCTCACAAAACAATGCACCATACAGAAACGGTCAGTGTTAGCTTCCTAACAACTCATACTCTCTTGTAAAGTTGTATCTATTATTATTCCTATTAAGAAGGTGGATTCATATTTGTAGAGATTGTACAGTGCTCCAATCCTGTGGTTCTTCAAAAAATTAATGAAGAAAAAGAGAGAAAGAGAAAGGAAGAAAAAAATGAAAGAAACAGAAAGAACAAAATAAAGAAGTACTTTTTTTTTTAAAATCACATTTTGAATTGTGTCGTTTAGGCTTCCATATCTTTAAAAAAAAAATTACACAGAATGCAAAGCAATAAGATGATGTACAAACCTGGGATGCAGGTGGGGGATAAGAAAAAGGAAAGGAAAAAGAGTTTATCAGACTGGAAAAATGTAAGTTGTATTATTATTTTTTCTTAGCAGTAAGTATGCTGCAAAAAAGTTCATAAACTAAGAGTTCACAAACTACCCCCAATGTGTTGTCCAGTTTCACGCACATTATAGTGCTGAAAAGAATAGGGCATATATAAATAAATTGCCTGTTCCAAGAGCTGATGTATGTAGGTTTCTGAGATATGTCCTTTGGCATTCTTAAAGTATTTAACATTTTTTTCATAAAAATCAGTCCTCTATTCTCATATAGTTTTAGGTGCCTTTTTGATCTGATTGAGCTAGCAGATAACTAGGTGCAAAAGAGGTAAGGATATAATTTGCTTGAAATGTTCCTAGATGTCAAATTTGCTGAATATTTATAGAACTGGTTTACTGACCTTCTGAACATGCATCTTTTTTCTACTTGCCATGAATTCTTTGCTCATTTGGAAAAGATTGTGTCATGCCTTGGTGAGGATTTTAAATGGAAACACCTAGATAAAGTGAATGCCACTAAATATTCAGTTGTTTGCTGTGTGTTTTTTTCTGAATTTATGACATTTGACTTCTATAACAGAACCCTGAAAACCAACCTTCCAATTTACATGAATATAAAAATCGTTAACATTTTGAGTTATCCTGAGGACACAAGCAGAAAACTTTAGGCTGGAGAAAAAATATTATACTTGAACAAAGAAAATTTCCCAGAAGTCTGATCAAGGAGAAAATGTCAAAGTCATTGAGAAAGGTCAAAACAGGAAGTATATTTGACAACTTCCACTGAAGTAACTTTACAGTATCCATTCTGCTATTTCTGTTGTTTTCAGTCTCACAAGGGAATAAATAATTACCCATTCTGTTAAAAAATCTAGGCAAAAAGGAAGAGTATGTTTCTCCATTTTTACACAGTATTTTACATATCCAATATTATATCATATATAGGTAATAGGTAACTTCACTGCTCTCAGTTTCCTCTGCTGTTTGTGTATGCCACACTCGAAACAGCAGCAGGAAAAAAGTCTGGTAAAACTCGGACCTGTGTTTGCAGTACCACAAAACTTTATCAGACGCTGTTATCATAGGGTATAATATATAAAAATACTTTTCCTTTTTAGTTTTGACTCTACTAGATTTAAAATTCAGTAGATCATCTGTGCAATCTCTACACAAAACACCTAGTAACCCCAGTTTTAAACTCAGTTCCACTTTTCCATTCTTGTATATGTCTCTGGTGACGTTAACTAACAGCAAAGGTCGGGAAGAGAGAGAGCTTTCACCAGAGAAAGAAAAAAAAGAGAGAGGAAGAAAGAAAATAGTCTTTTCCCATAATCAGACACTCTTCTTCTCTGTAGGGATGTTCAAACAGTTAAGAGAGCACCTGCTGTTCATGGGACGAGAAACATTTGTACTGCCAAAGAAAGGCTTTTGCATAAAACAGCATGGATCGACAGTGCCTCCCAGTGGCCAATGCTTTTGCCGTAGCGACGCGTTTACTAAGGCTGCATTTCCCTGCTCTTTTGTCTAGTATGCTTTCTGCATGTAAGGAACAACTCTTAAGCAAGTCTGGTTTAATAGGATTAAGCCAAATATTGTTTGGTGGGGCTTTTTTTATTTTTTAGTAAAAAAGCATTTTTTAATATAATGAACAGTATGCACTGCATGATGTTTGCAAGTGTGAGTTTTATATAGGTTTAAGACAGACTTTTACCGGTTAATGCTGAAAGTAACGTATGAAGCTATGTGAAAGAAAAATGAAGGCAATTAATAAAGACAAAATAGAATCTGTGTTTAATACTGTGAAAGCTGTTAAGTTTAAGGCGTGTTTACGTGTAACACATTATTATACTAGCTTTAATTAATATTATATTAAATAAAATAAACAATAAAATTAATATTAGAATTATTAATTTTAATATATTATTAGAATATTAGAAATATTAAGTAAAAAAATCCATTATCTAAAAAAAAGCACACACATTACTTCTAGTAAGCAATTACCTATATGGTTGCACTCATATTTCTTTTTCTTAAGCCCTGCTCTTGCCAGTGAATCAACACAAAAGGACTGTAAATTCTTCCAGGCACAAGCTGTGTCTTAAGGTTTGTAGGCAGGATTAACTGAAATAGAAGGAAAAGAAAAAGGATCTATATTTAAATGTTGTACTTTTCTTTCAAAGTTCTAGGATATGGCCAACTAAAGTGTGTTCCCATATGGCATATGAGGGAAGGAATAATATCTAAATTACTCTGCCTGTAGTTTTCAGGCTAATCATTACAAGGATTTTCTCCTACCTGATGTTGTGGTTAGGAGTTTCACTTGCTATAAGACAACACAGTCTACTGATTTCATTGAAGATGAAGTTAGTAACTTCTTCACCACAGGACTAGTGATATGTATACAAATAACTATATAAGTTTATGTGTAAACATGTCTTACTCTCCTTGCATTATTATTTATTATCCAAAGAAGGTAAATACTACCCTGCTTAGACTGATGAACACTATTTGTTTAATCACTGCCCTCATATGCAATTATGGTAGCATTGATGGTAAAGCCTCAATAATCACAACTGAAAATCTAGTGTAGAAAATCAGAACCCAAACTTTGAACTGAAAGTGAAAAAACACGTAAGTCTACCACTGGACTAAAACTGCAGAGCAGGTGGCCTAATCCTCAGATAAATTAGGTTTTCTAAAAAATACAGATGCATTTGGAAACAAAAAAAACCCCAAACTTGTTTTCTTCTAACTGTAGCTTTGTTACTACGCTGATGCTAAGGAAAGCTTTCCAATAGGTTTTCTAAAATTTTCCTATAAATATTCTCTTCCACTAGGATTTTCAAGTTCAGTCATGCAGTCTTGTTTTTTCCAGAAGACAGTATAGTACCCTTGTCTAATTGAAGTATTAACAACTTTAAAAAGACAGTATGGAAACATGAAAAATAATGCTGTCTGCTTTTTCCTCTCTATTATCAGTCAGTTTTGGAGATACCACTCTTTCTGTGAAGCAGATTCTAGTGTTCTGGCTGAGATTCCTAAAAAGTAAGGTTACCTGTGTATTTTGTATTTCTTCTTTTCAGAACTGGGAACATCAATACCGCAAGGCAGGCTTTACTGGGTTTGAGTGACAAGATTCTGGTAGCGGGGGGGCTACAGTGGTGGCTTCTGTGAGAAGTTGTTAGAAGCTTCTCCTATGTCCAACAGAGGCAATGCTGGCCGGCTCCAAGATGGACCCACTGCTGCCCAAGGCTGAGCCCATCAGTGACTGTGGTAGCACCTCTGGGATAACAGAGGTAAGAAGGGGGAAAAAAAACAGTGCAACAGCAATTGCAGCCAGAGAGAGGAGTGAGAATATGTGAAAGAGCCCTGCAGACACCAAGGTCAGCGCAGAATGAGAGGCAGGAGGTGCTCCAGCTGCCAGAGCAGAGATTCCCCTGCAGCCCGTGGTGAAGACCATGTGTGCCCCTGCAGCCCGTGGAGATCCACGATGGAGCAGATATCCACCTGCAGCCCATGGAGGACCCCACACCGGAGCAGGTGGGTGCCCAAAGGAGATTGTGACATGTGGGAAGCCCACACCGGAGCAGGTTTGCTGGCAGGACTTGTGACCCCATGGGGGCCCAGGCTGGAGCAGCCTGTTCCTGAAGGACAACACCTCGTGGAAGGGACCCAGCCTGGAGAAGTTCATGAAGAACTGCAGCCTGCGGGAAGGACTCGTGTTGGAGAAGTTCATGGAGAACTGTTTCCCATGGGAGCAGTTCCCCACTCTGGCACAGGGGAATAGTGTGAGGAGTCCTGTCCCTGAGGAGGAAGGAGCAGCAGAGACATCATGTGATGAACTGACCACAACCCCCATTCCCTGTCCCCCTGCGCCACTGGTGGGGAGGAGGTAGAGAAAACTGGGAATGAAGTTGAGCCCAGGAAGAAAGAAGGGGTAGGGGGAAGGTGTTTTCAAGAGTTGGTTTTATTTCTCATTAATCTACTCTGATCTGATTGGCAATAAATTAAACCTATTTCCCCAAGTTGTGTCTCTTTTGCCAGTGACGGTAATTGCTGAGGTATCTCTCCCTGTCCTTATCTCAACCCATGAGCTTTTTGTTGTATTTTCTCTCCCCTGTCCAGCTGAGGAGGGGAGTGATAGAGCGGCTTTGGTGGGCACCGGGCATCCAGCCAAGGTCAACCCAAAATATCCATATTCTTTTTACCAAAAAATAACTTGCAAGCACTCAGAATCTACTACTGCTTGACAGATCTTAAGTACAGAATTCTATGGCATGGTTATATAAGATTAAATTCTATATGGTTTCTTAATAAAAACATCTAACAATCTACAAATTTCTATTAAAATCTATATATTCCAAAGTACTTTCTACAAAAAAGCTGGTTGCTTTCATACTTAAAAACTTAAAAACAAAAGGATTTATGATGTTACCATTACAAGGAGACATTCTCTTCCAAGCATTCTGTCCACTGCCCTTCTACCTGCCAAGGGTAGTCTGATTAATACTTCCCTCTGGGAAGCATTTCTGCTAGACCAACACTCTGCTTTATCAGCTCCTTTGTAGCTTAGTGAAACAGCGTCCACGACCTCTTGAAGCCGCCTTGACCTTATATTATAGTTTTCCACAGCTGAGAAATGTGATCATTTTTTCCAAAAGAATATTCAACAGCTATATTCTGTCACCCCAGAAACACTGTTGTCCCAGTTATTACTGGCAAATAAAAATCCATCAGCTAGCTGGTATTTGATATAAACAAAGTATTTACCCACGGCAAATTTCTTCTGCAGACCAGGAAACAGAAGTTTACATTTTAGTTCATAACCACTTACACTAGAAAAATTACACTTCATACAAATACAAATGGGGAACAATGAATGTGGCTCATTATTAACTCTTAAGAGAAAGAAAGATGTAGAAGTAATAAAACAACTACAATGGGATAGTTCAGGATGAGTGGACTCTAAATCTTGCTTGCCACATTTCAGCAAATGAAGGCCATCAGATTGTTTGAGGATCAGTTCAGGATTTTTTGCATAAGTCTAGTAAGAAAACATTTATTAAAAAAATAATAAGCAGAGTCAGATCCTAAAAACAATGAACCATTCATTGTGATACAATATTTTAATTACAGAAAATTTAAATTTAAAATGGAGATTAAAAAACAGAACAGGATAAATTATTTTCCTCTCTTTAGCAGAGAGGTTTCTTTATAACAAGAATATGAGAATTTTCATATACATTGATATTTGTGCTATAGCTATTATATATGTAAAACTAGAAAGAGTTCATTTGTACATGTTATCCCTGTGCTTCAGACAAGTTATTCATTAACTGACATATTTACTGCATTTAATACTGTTCTATACGAGTTATATGGGAGGAACATACTGCGTGATTTGCTGGACCAAGGAAATGTAATTCACAATCTCATTTTACAAAAAATACCATTTTATGCAGTCCTCAGGAAGGCATTCTTAGATACCTTGTTTTTGTCATCACCCACTTAACAAGGCTTTTTACCCACAATAGAAGACTTTTACCACTGATATTTAGTATCATGTCATTTTGATATAACAGAGCAAATTATATACTAAAATTTGTCTGAGTGACATGCATTAAGTAAAAACATGCAGTCTTCAACTGAAAAAAAGTATTTTATTAGTGAAGTTTTGGTTTCTGGGCATAAACACACAACGAAACAAAATCTATGTTGCAATACTCCAACAAAATCTACACTTTATAGCCATTTACCTATACCAGTGCGAAGAAAATGTATGGGCTTTTTGCTCAGGAAAACCTTATTCTATCTCAGACATTACAGAAGCTGTTTAATTTGAAGAGGGAGGATTTATCAGTGGAGAATAGGAAGTGTCTGCTCTCATTTCATAGCCCTGCAGTGCTATCGCCTCCATTTTCCTGTGTAGGAAAAATTTTAGAAAATGCTATTATAGTAATCATGGTCTTCATACTTCTTTCCAAGAGCTTCTAAATTCTGTTCCTAGATCTTTTCTCTCATCTTATTCTATTGCATGGATCCCAACACCAGGTCCTTTCTCAAATTTCAAATTATGTACACAGGTTCCTTGCCCACCTCCTTTGCACGTGGTAAGATAAGGAATTTATAGTCCTCACCAAGAAGTCACAAATCCATCCGACTGTTTGCCAGATGACTTTTATAAAACACTGTACACTGTCTCTTCCTTTCAGGTGGCATCTCTGGAAGCAGACATTTTGGCGTTATCCAATGGGGCGTACCTTTCACTGCCACCACTTCTCCCTTTGCCTGTCAGCCATTTAGCAGAACCTACAGTTCTGGCACTCGCATCACTATGAAATACAGTGTTGTATGCTAAACCCTCCTTCTGCAACAAGAGAAGCGAGTGTCAAAAAAGTGGCTACAGAGGATGCTTTACAACCCCACGGTAATAACCGTGTACTCATTAGAGCAAGTACTTCCTCTCTTAGCCTCTTGGTGAGTCATACTCTTTCTTCGGTTAATCCACATCCTGTAGATTAATCAATTTTTAAAAGTGGTTTTATAGTTGGAAATAAAGATTTAAATATTGTTATGACAGACCTGTTTTTAAGGAAGTATTCGATGCTTGGAAGGCACTGTAATCATCAGTGATAGGCAAGATAGAAAAGTAATCACATACAGAATAATGAATTACTTTCCAAATATAATAGTCCTCATGCCCTGATCACAAGACACATAAACTCAGGAGACTGAGTGACCTCTGGTAAATCAATGATAGTGCAAAGGAAGAACCCCAGGACTTCATAATTGTATTCTTTTAGTCTTATCCCAGAAAAACAGTAGTGTCAATATTCTCCGTTATTCATTAAATTTCAGAAATATGATATTCTTCATGGAATAATACCTTATTCAAGCATACCAACATTTTGTAACTACACAGGGCAAACTTTCCATGATGGCTTCAGCTCTGAATTTTTTATTTCTATTTTTAATCTAGTTTTCTGTAGGCTCCTTTGCATTGTCACATTGTGATTCAGCTGAGCTCAAGTTCAGTGTTGAATAAGCCTCCCAAGCAAGCTGAAGAATTTTTATGTCTTAGATCCAGTTGAAAAGGTTGCTGCATTAAAACCATTGATGTGTGTGAACTAAACCTTCCTTCAGTGTTGGTGTTTGAATGAAATATTCAAGACCATAAAAGCTGGTCTCAAAAACTCTGGAATCTGGTTTAACATTAAAAGTAGTATCAATACAATACCATAAGATCAATGATGCTTTTTTAGTCTTACTATTACTATCTGTAAGTCTGTATATATATCTATTTTTCATATAAATTCCTTACAAAATAAAAAAAGAATTTGACAGTCTCTATCAGCAACCTAAAGGCAAAATCTTCTTGAAGGCTGTTGTGACATACCAGATGAAAAAAACCCAAACATTATGGAAGGACAAGAAATTTACATATACAAAATGAATTTTCAGCTGGCAGTACAGAAATAAAGAACTAAGATACCTCTTTATTTTAATATCACACCAGATTAATATTCTACTTAGTATACTGGTATAAAAAAAAGTGCTTATAGAATAATGAGAATATGTATGAAATATCGAGTGCCTAGCTACACAGTGTTGTTTACTTACACTCCAGCAGAAACAATAATTACATATAGGAATTACCTTGCTTTACTAGTAGCAAAGTATTTGCAGCAATTAAAGGCCATTATTCACCAGGAAGACAACAAAATAGAAATATTTGAGCTCCCATAAAAATACCTCCAAAAATTCTTTAAGAGTTGTTTTGCATGCTCTGTATTGTCACTTACAGATTCCAGTTTTGTTTATTTGCTGAAAATAATCTCATCCAAAGTAATGATAAATGAGGTAAATGCCCTGGAACTCCAAAATCAAAGCAGAGAGGATTTTTGTACATAATTTTCTTAATTTTTGGAGTCTAGTGAAGTCAGAGAAAGCATCTTCTGTTTTCATTGACAAGGATGAAATCTGGCCTAGACTGCTCTCAGAAGCAGAGCAGCTGTTGATTTCAGTGGGGACAGAATTTCACTCACCCCTTAGTGTTCCAAGTTGCAAGTTCCTTTTTCCTGCATATTTACACAAAATATAAATAAGCGTTGTGGTTTAGACTTTCAAAGAAAGCCATGACTCAGAAAGAACACCCTTACAGCCACAGGAAATTTTAAAAGTTAAAATCAAGAAGGCTCACAGAGATGAACATTTTTAGTAACAGCACAGTCCTTGTTGGGCTATGTTACCACAAAAATTGGAGAACACCAATTTAAGGAAGTTCAATATGTTACTGATAGCAACTGGACTTTCTACATAAGCATGCAGTTTAATCAGCCCAGGTTCATATTTAAATCTTCAGTTATATCACATTTGTTCGGTCTAGTGGTATAATTTGTAGCAGTTGAAATAACATCACATTTACAAAAAAGAGGAAAAGAAAGAATTATTTCCATGATTACTTTGCTTGCTATACGCATTAGGCTTCTGCCCTCTGGAATCATAAGGGAAGTGTTAGATTCTTTTTCTTTCAGACATGATAAATTTAAGATGCAAAACAAATTTTAATCTTGATTCTCAGGTATTCTGAACCCTATTCAGCACTGCTCCCAGAGAGATGGAAAGACGTACATTTGAAGTGTACACTTCTCAATTCCCATCTGAGCTTCATGAGCTTTATCCCTCTTCTACCTCATATCAGAGATCTTTACCTCTATTTTGATGTCAGTCAAGATAGTTGTGACACCAAGGATCATTTTTAGAAGATGAATAGAATGGCCAGGCTAGCAATGGATGTTCCAGCTTTTTCTCTTACCTCAGACAGCAAAGGAGAAAACCTTGGGAGAGACAGCTGGCTTTGTCTTTTCAAGTATTTTGTTTAAAAGGTTTCTGATTGCTGGGCCTGCTGATGCTGCAGCCTTTTTTACAGCACAACAGCCACTGAAAGGAACAGAAAATTTTTGATATAGTGTTTTTCCACCAAAGTGTAGTAAACAGCTGAGCCAAACTGAAATTCTATTATTTGAAGATAAAGTGAAATCTCTAACTTGACCAGGCATATACACCTTTAATATGCTTGGGTTTTTATTTTCCAATATACTTTGAGTTAAATATTAGTTTGGGGGAAAAGGTAACATGCATCATAAAATAGAGTTTAAAAAAAAATAAGAAAAAAAATTAGGTGTCATCAACTGTGACTGAGTAAAACTAAAGATTGTGCCGGAGAGCTTCATGGCAGTGCAGTGGTCACAGAAGCCTGGTGTTTAAAAATTAATTTCTAGTTTGAAGCTGTTACTGGCAGTGCCAAGAGCATACAAAGTACATTTGTTCATTACCAGAGCTAGTTTCAGAGTAGAAAATCCAAACGGGAGACAATGAGGTCTGTCCAGTTTCTAAAATAGATCTGGGAAATATGTAAAATCTCCAGGCAGTGAAAAATAGATTTCCACGAAAGAAGAGCGAAAGGGCAAATTAGAGAAATATCTCATCCCCACATTTTACAAGGCTATAAACTTGTCTACTTCACGAAGTATGGTCTCCTATTAATATGATAAAAAGCTAATCAGATGCAATTTAGGTTTCTCTAAAATGGATATTTAGGGAACATCTTCTGCTGTCTCTGCTCCCACTTGAAAGGAAAAAGATGTTTATCAGACCATTGACTTCTTAAAACAGAAACAAATATTACACCACTTTTCATGCTGTAAATGGAAGGAGAAACAGATTTGCAAATTCAGTCACTGAGCTATAAATATATTCCTGCATTCCAAGCGTAGCAGAAAGACTTTATTGTACCCATCAAAGATGTCACTATGTGCACCAATATAAAATAGTTTGTACCTTCATCTGTGAACTGAAAAGTCCTGAACAAGACTGAGCACTCCTGACCAGCAGTCCTAATATTTTAACAGAGGTACTGAGAATGTGTTCTGTCTAGCTAAGCACTATTACCTGCTCTATTTCCAGCACCTCAGTGAATGAAAGTGATGACCTAAAGAGATAAGATTGCACACTGCAGAAGCACGGAAAGCAAGCACCAAAATTTGAAAGCCAAGACAGTTCTAAAGACCAGCTTTTGATGGTTAATAGCATTCTTCCAGTATCAGAGGTAGACAAAAATCATTTTGTCTTGAGGAAATTAGTCATAGTAAACAAGCTCTGTAGTGAGTTCTGTTCAGTAAAAAAAGATTTATTTCTGTGAAAATGCTTATTATTTAGACCTACTTGACAGATAGCCAAACAATCCTGAAACATTTTGTGGATTCAGTTGTTTGCCATTTCTATTCAGGGCATGCCAATGGTCATCTAACAGTTACAGGTTTTTTCTGTTGCCTGACTGGCTGGTTGAAGTGCTTTAGAATAGAAAATTACAAGGACTGAATAATCTTTTTATTGCAGAAATACTTATTTGCATGCAAATACATGTCTCTATATGTAGAGTAGTTATTCCCCAAAGATTCTTGGGAACAATAGTATGTTCACATGAATATTTGTAAATAGCAAATAAAAAGGAGGAAGGAATATGGTCAAAGATGACAGCTGTTCAGAATTTAAATTCACGATTTACAGCATCTAGACAAAAAAAATTCAGTGGATCTGATTTTCCACTGAATGTAGTTCATTTGGTCATTTACACTTGTGTGAAGCATGAACAATGTAGGAGTTACTCACTAGCAGACTGGACTCATCCATTCTCATACTAGTTACACTTTTTGCACATCCAGTTTTCCAACGCTGGGGGAGAGTCATGCCCCAAATGACTGTCTGCAGTGAGTAATGTTTCACATGACTTTACAGCATAGTTAGAAATGCCAGCTTAATCGTGAACGAGCGGCAAAAGATCAATTAAATTGTTAATGGTATTGATAACGGGCTTTCAGCCTAGCAGCTGGCAGTATAACAAGATCCTAAGGCTGGCAGCTGAAATGAGACAAACTCAGCTTTTTAATCAGGTACACATTTTTAACTGTGAGGGGAAGTAATTAGAACAGGTTACATAGGTTTCTGTTGGCAATTTGAAAATCAAGACTGACTATTTTCTAAAAACATATGCTTCAATTGCAGGTGGAAAGTTCAGGATGACCTGTACCCTGAAAAGGAGAAATTAAATGATCACAGTTGAATGTATCTGATCACTTATTCAGAAACTCCTTCAAATTAACCGCTACTAGTTTTGCCATCCACTAACTACCATGGCTATTGAGGTCATAAAGCTGCTGGACTTGTGACAGCCTAAGACCCGAGAGAAAGGAAGGCTTAAAAGGAGACGAAACTTTTCTGAAAAGGTTAAATGAAGAGGGGAAACAGGAATAAAGAGACAAGATTTGGGGTCACATAAGTGATTCTAGAAGTTGAAACAGAAGCAACAAATTCTGAGACTGAAGTTAGGAATAGTTATTCTGAGTTTAACTTATGTTACTCATTTCTGTAGTTTGAAAGGAAAAAGGAGGTCAACACCTGCAGAACAGATGGGATTTTACCAAGTATCAGAAGAACAGAAAAAAAACATTAGGCCCAAGGTTATGTTTCCCCTACTGTGCATGACTAGTGCATGACTATTTGATGAGCACTCTACAAAAACCAAAATCTGCTCCTGATGGGTCTTGTGTTAAGTATGCAATAATGCCACAAATAAATAAAATAAGCACCTTCTTCATTCATTAGTTAAAAATATCATCCTTATTTCAATTTTAGCTGTACAACCTTAATGGAAAGGACAAAGCAGGACAAAGAAGTGCCAATTTTATTCTACGCTGGCTGTATCAAGGTTTAGTACACATGCTGAGGAGAGTGTAAATACCTATTAAAGATGCTGACATTGGCATAAAAAGTAATTACAGTATTGTGCCTCCCTTTACAGCAAACAACTCTACTTCCCTATCTTAGAGGTGACTTAAAGCCTTAAATTAGAATTCTCAGGGTTTCCCACACAGGCGAACACTGCAGGATTTGAACAAGTGGATATGCTTCCTGCTCATATGGCTTACTGCTAACTATAATTATAGTGTTTATGAATTTAAATCTTAATGACAACAAACACAGTAGTTCCACTGCTGTTGTACTAGAGACGTCACTTTTATTTTTCTCCATAGCACTATATTAAAAATGGGGGAACATTCAGAAGGTGTTAGAGAGAAAGATTTTTTCTTCCCTCTTCCCCTGCTCCTTTTTTCCCCCTTTTCACCTCAGATGTAGGGATGCTTGGAGAGATTTCCATGTAACACATGGACACACCGATGCAAACCCTTAAATATTTGTTAAATCTTTCCTGAAAGATAAATAAATAAATAAATGAAAAGGAATGGTTTGCAGCAATTTTTTCCTGTCTCAAGATCTGGATGGGGTTTCTGGAAACTATAAACTGGTAACCTTGACTAACATCTCTGGTAAAAGGGATGATCTATAATAAAGAGCTCTAGAGTCAGTATGGATTTTGTGAAAGACAACACTGTCTCACCAACCTCCCAGCATTTTATGAGCACGTAAATACATGCATGGATAAAGAGGATTCTGTGGACATAAAGTATTTGGATTTTTCGGTAGGTTTAGAAGGTTCCATGCTAAAAGCTTTGACAGGGACAAAGCTGCCATGCTCATGGTCTTTGAATGTAGGAAAGGTCATTTTATGAGTTGAAAGCTGGCTAAAAGATAGGAAACAAAGGGTTAAGACTTAATAGTTTCTGTCTGGGATAGAGAAGAGCCAGAAGTGATGTCATCTGGAGGGTACTGTCTTTGTTCTCTAAATAACATCACTTTTTTCCCATTACAAGAGGCAGGCCAGATGAGCCATTGGTCTGAGTTAGTAGGTTGGTGTCCTGTACAGTGACATTCTTACAGATTATTACCTTTTTTCCAATACTTTGGTTTTTATGCATATCTTTAAGAACAAAAAAATTCTGGGGTAAAAATTAAAAATAAATTTTATGAAATGTTGTAACAAAGTAAGGACAGATCTGAAGCGGCAAAAAAACCCACTGTCCAAGTGTGGGCATATGCAAGTTATGTGGCCTGACAGAGGGCATCCCATGCTTGGAATAGCTCAGCCTACCTTATTTAGGATATCTCTGAACAGTTTACAGCATTGTTCATAACATCTTGTATTTTAAGTTGGTTTGGTTTTTGCTTCACTCCTGACATTGTGTCTGTGAGAGAGGAATATCCATTTTCTGTTTGCTTTATTTTGTTCTGGTTTTTAAGCATCATCTCTTATCCACCAGTAGCACTTGGCCTATTACATTTTGACAGTTTGAAAGATGAAGCTGTGAAGATAAGGTGATGCTATAGTGAAAAGGGACATTTTCTAGCAACAGAACAGCTATATATTTGAATAGTGAAAGGGGAAATATAGTACAATCCAGTTTTTCCCCCTAGCTTTTGTTTCTGTGATTGTTATCTCCTTTCTAATGAATTTATTCCTTCTTTCTCTTGTCATATTTACACATTGCTGTAGGTCCTATTGAGCAACGTTAACTTAAGCATATGCATTAACCCTGAGAACAGCCCCACCCAGCACTAATGTCAACGTGGGATGATCTGATGTGATGTGGCACTACCTGAGATAGTCCTCATAGAGGCAGCCGCAGTATTGGGAGGTGCAGATTCAGTATGCTTTAGCTAGCTTTATATCTTATTGAAAGCATCACTTGACAAGATAAATTTCCAGTTTGTCTGAGATTATTACTCCAAGGACAGTACAAGTTCACACATTTAATAGTATTCATAAAATATCTCAGGTCCCTCTGTCTCGTAAATGTCCTTTATCTCTCACACTGCAGTGTGATTTAGTTAGGTTTGGGGGAGAGTCACTGTTTTGTTTGTTTGTTTTTTAATTGCCAAATAAGTACATAATCGTATTATAATGAAGTGGAATTTTAAAAAGTTCTGCAAACACTTTCATCGCTCCTTCTGGAGAATCTCTTTGCCATTTCTTTTCTCCTTTCCTTGCTCCATGTTTGCCCAGGTATCATGGGCAGCCATGGGCAGCCACTTACAGTAGAGGGGATGTGCAATGAGGTCCCCTCAGAAGATCTTTTGCTATCAAGATCAGTGAATCCAGGACTGCATCCACAGCCTGAAGCCTACAATGGATGTGAAGCACCTCAAGACTGTGAGGGGTGTTTGCTCAGTGATGTTGTCACTCTTACGTGAAATGTATCCAGGATTTTAATATTTTCATGAGTTCTGGCAGGAATACCTCATCAGGAATATTTACCAGTTGGAATGAACCTTTTTAGTTAAAAGAAAATCTAATTTCCTGGAGATCTGAGATTGCCATTCTGCAGCACTAAATAGGAGCATCTTCTATTCCTAAAAGCTCCCAGAAATAGAAGTTATACACAGCACATGAAAAATAAATAGAAAACCAGATTTATTTAGAATGTTTTTGTTATGTCATTTGTATAGACAATAAAGTTTGAAAGCAAAAAATAAAGTATATGATTTAGAAAGATAATTTTCCTGCATTTCCTTAGTACTATTATAATTCCTTGTCTTTATTTTGCATTTCAATTGATCACTTCACTTTCAATGCATCAAAACTTTCTCATCCAACTTTTGCTAAAGTATTTTAATTATATAGGAGTCCTTACAGTTGTTATATCATATTAATATTCCAGTAGGCTTAAAATTTTCACTAAATAATATTGAACAATTAAGAAGGAATACATTATTGATCAGATAAGAACCGTTTCATACAATATAAAATGCTATTGTGCTTTGTTTTTTTTTTAATATCTGTTATTGAAACCTCAAGTTGATATCAGTAAATGACTTTCTACCATACAGACTAAGCAAATTTTAAATGAGCATCAAGTAGTGCTATACAGATATAGAGGACATTATCTAGTGTTGTAAATATGAAAACGAACATCAGACTCTTGTTTATTCCTCCCTCAAAATAGGGTTTTAAAATACCCAAAGATAGTAAAAGTTAAATTTTTTACTTTCTGCACTATTTACTAAGTTTCCTACTTACTGTATCATCTCATGATTCCCTCTAGGTTGTAACCCCAAAGGAATACCTTATCAGGTAATTTATCATGTATAAATATTTTTTTTTGGTTATATGCCTTGTGATATTCTTCAGAATAAGCCTGAAATAGGTATTATGGGGGAACCTGATAGTGATTATGAAAAGGAGACCATATTGTGAAATGAGAGTACACTGAGACATTTCGCTTCTTCTGAAAATAGTCTGTTAACGTAGAATTTCACAGTTTGAATTTTTTGTGCAGTCTCATGGTTTCTTTTCATAAATGTTTAAGGGATAGTTTTTGAAAGTGCTCTCACACAGAAACTTTTCAGCCTTCTTTTCATTTTTTACCAGTTTCTTGAAAAGAAATCTTACAGAACATCAAGTAAATCTAATACAAAGGTGATGCACAGTCTATATTTTAACTTTGTTTCCTCAGGAAATTAAGTTCTTGTAACATCACTCACTCTTTCTTTTCCCTCTCCTTTCACACATTTTGATCTTGTTTTCCAGGTTTAACTCTGTTTGACAGAGGAGTCTCAAAGGCTTTATCCAAACTAGAGGACCTACACACCTGAGCGCAGCCCAGTTGCCCACTCACCAGCCACATGATTTCCATCTGCACAGCATCCTCTTCCTCTGAGAGTGAAGGAAAGCTCCTGCCCTATGCGCTGTAAGGAGCAAGGAGACAGTACATTGCCTATGGCCCTGGGCTGCAGATGCAAGAAGCTGGGAACTGCCAGCTGCACTGAAGAACACAGCTCAAGGGCAGCCAAAGGCATTAAGGTTTTGTATTAAAGGCAGAAGATGGACAAAGGAAAGACATTCAGGTTAGTGCCCTACCAAAGAAAAGTCTGCATTGTGTGCTTAGCATTGTTTATGGTATTTGGAAAATCAACAGGTCAGTCAGAATGCACAGGCTCTGCCCCAACACAGAAGCACCTGATAAGTGGAATCAAGCAAGAGATGATGGATGGATATAGCAAGTGACTGGTGATTCAGTGAGACGGGCCAGAGAACATGAGCAGGATCCAGAAATATTACCAGAGAGAATCAATGAGGAAGATTAAATACATCATGGACCTGGAGAGAGCTGGCTGTATCATGATGGGAGTGTGGGAAGTACATAAGACACAAATTGCTAAGAAGCTAGGGTTTACTAGTTTGGAACCGTTGAATTCGTGGAATTGTTGTTTCTGGGTCAGTTATTGTTGTTGACACTAGTTATTATTGATTCATGGAATTTTTATTTAATGTCTACTAAATTATTTGTTCAAGAGTTTAACTTCGAAGCATAGTTCGTATGTTAGCACTCACACCTGATCATTGGTGAAAGGGCTCAGGTGTGAATGGTTATGTAGGTGTACATCCAGCACATAGAATATGAGAAATTGTGACATTTAGACCTAAATAAAAACAGCCATCTTGCTTCTATCCTCCCACAGGACCAGCAGATACTTTAAGGAATCGTCTTACTCACAGTCCCTAATTAAGCATCATAAAACCTAGAAAAATAATGATGTACATTAAAAAAGAAGCTTTTTCTGAAGCATATTAGCTGCTCCACTTCCACAGGCTTACTGAAGGACTACAAGAATAGGGAATGGCAATTACGTCTGGCAGTATTTATATTCCTACTGACAGACCCATGCTTTATTACCCAATTACCATGTGCCATAGGCCATGGTCTGGAATGTGATCCTCTCCTAAATCACCCTCCCCGAGCACAACTAACACCAAAAAAAGTCTTCAGTTACTAACGCAAATCTATTAGGATTGAGTGTGTAGGAAAAAGAAGGATGATAGTTGGGATGTGTTGAATCAATTCATCAAGCAGAGGCACCCTGAGAACAATCACTCCAGCAATACAAAGTACTCTCAAAGGGTAAAAAGAAGTCCTTAGCTTGTAAAGCCTGCAGAAACCCTTTATGTTTCTATACTTTCACTTTACTATTTGCAGAGTTCACCAACCTTGTTGTATTTGTAGCTTATTCTACAGTGAACAATTTGTAATTTTATATTTATTCACCTTAGATCTCCAAGTCCCTGATATACATGCACACCACTTCTAAAATGCAACCACCTCTATTGTATTTGCAAACTATTCAGATAAATTCGTTATATGAACCAGAGTAGGAAAGATTGGATTTTTATATGACAGAGAAACAAGAACAAAAATGGAGCTGTATGCTTCTACCTCTAAGACCTAATGGCCTACATCACTTTATCCTACTAGCTCTCATAGACAAAAAAGTGGTTTTGCCTTCTCTTTTTCCTGTGCCACTTAAAAACACGTTAGTCCAGTCGGAGTTGAGGTCCTGTAGAAAACAGACATGACTGACAGACCTTTGCTGTCATTACTGCAGAAGCTGAAGAGCTGAGCTGAAAATATTAAAATTCTGTTATTGTCATTTGCTACTGCTTCCTCTGTCACCTAGTCAAAAAGAGCAGTTCAGCTTTGAAAGCTTTATCAGGTGCTGTGCACTTAGCTAAGTTACAGATCAGATCAATATTTAAAGCATCTGATTATACTCAGTAATGATCTTCTCAAAGCTGCAGAAAATACTATGTTTGGGGCCTATTTAAAGTGTAAAATGTATGCAATCAGATGACTAGGTTGTTTTTCAGTTTATTAGATCATTTACTATTTCAGTTTAATGAAAATTGATAGTTCTCATCACCTTGGAAATAATTTGACTACCTCTATACGTCTCTAATTTTTCTTCAGCATGACTATTTTCATTATTTTTTTTTCCTCTACTGGCTATGTACTTTTTCAGTCTGTAAGACAAAATACCATGTATGAATACCACTAACTTGATTTTAGAATTGGTGGGTAATAATTTCCTCAAAATGTTATTCTTTTTCCTGCAAAGATTCTCCCCTACCAGTGCTGAACTATCCCTCTCCTTGACTAAAGAAGCATCTAATACAAACAAGTATCTAAGTACATACAATACTGACTCAAGTCCACCAAGCAGCAGGCTTAGAGATTTGTCATTCAATTTTGGATGAACAAGGCTATAGGTAGAGATACAGACAATGGGAGGATTTTTTTTTTTTTTTTAAAAGGAACCCCCCATACATGCACAAATAAGACATATAAAATGGATATTTGTAGCTTTGAGTTCTTATTCTTAAAAACAGGTAGAAATCCTAATTCTGACACAATCTTTGATATGGTCAAGTGGCAGAGAATTAGATGCATGAAATAACATAAACACCAAAAAATTAGTCAGCACAGTGTATTGCCAGCAGTCCAGCTCTAGGAGGATTCTAGGATTAAAAAACCCTGAGATGCATTAAGGGCCATCTGCAGTGCACAGGGAGAGTTAAGCTGCATCTATTCTCGACATCCAATGAGCACTTCAACCCAGCAGTGTAGAGATGATGCAGACTACCGCTTCTGTAGAGCATGTTACTGCTCCTGCTCCTAGAGCACTTTTTGTGTAAACGTAGAGAAGCAAGCAGCATAACCATGCCCGGGTGTCCTTCTGACGAGGATATGTAACGAAACTACAAGACAGTGGCTGCGGCTGGGATTAGGAGACGGGGAACAATCCTTGCTATAGCAGTATTCAGCATAACCTTGGACACCACAAATGGAACCTGAAGTGACCTATATGCTGATAAAAAGTACTTCTTGCTAGACAAACTAGAAAATGTTAGAAACAGCTGTTCCTCTGAAAGCCTAATGCACTGCGTAGCTTCAACACCATATAAAAGCAATGCAAAGGTACCTCAATTCCGGTCCAGGAGAGTGGTGATACAAGTAATTTTATTTTCCATTTTGCCTGAAAAGCGAATAATCTGAATTGCTCTTCACCCTGGAGGGAGTTAAACCTTCTACCTAGAAGTAAATGACATCAATAATAATGACAAACACGCAGAGGTAATTATAATTCAAAACAGAAATATTCATATATTTTTAAAAGCTTTTAAAAGGAAAGTGAACTTCCTGGGTTTTGAGTCACACAAGTACTTACATACTTACCCTCTTTTCACTAAAACAAACCATTTTTCATTAAGTAAGATAGCAGCTACCTTATTTTAGGGCTACTAGTTTTCTCTGCTTTGTTAATGATAGAATTCCATTTAAAATTCTAATACTTTACAGAAAGCTTGATTTGGCAGATACAGAGAAAATGTTTTTCTACTACCTAAACTGCATACAACAAAATAGTTTTGATCTGTACCTCACACAATATATTTTTTCTTTTTTTCCAAATTAGTTAACCAGTCATGTTATTCTGTTTTGAGACAGGCACTTTGTTTACACCATGAAACTTGTTTTGGCAGGAATTACGTACCTACACTAGGATTTATCTTACAGAATCTTAGCACCTAGATCGATAGAGTAAGTCTGTAGGGGAAAGGAATGACATTTATGAATATGTTTTTGGTTTTGTTTCTTTTTTTTCCATTTTTGTTTATTGCCTTACCTGGTGGAAACAATAGTCTTTGGTTTTCTTGCATTTAATGAAACACATGAGTCAAATTTCTCAAGATGACATCAAACATATGAAAAATGTATCAGGAATCATGCAAATACTTGGATTGTGATGGAAATAAATCTGATATAAACTATAATAAAAGGTTAAACTAGATTTACAGTATCAATTAAATCTATAGAAATTAGAGTTATGTCTCATTTCCTATTCATCTGAATTCTTATATTGCCATAGTACCATTAAATAAAATATGCACAACTTTTTCAAAAGCACAAAAGTAGGTGCCAAGAAGCACCAATCAAAATACATGCACTCCTATTGAAAGAAATGGTGTCATTTGTTAAATAAACTTGGGAATATTATTTCCTACCATACTAATAATATAATTTTATTTTAATCTGTATAGATATTTTAAAACTTACAGAAAGTCCAGGGCTATATTGGGAATATACACGGCTACAAATGGGAGTATTCTAGATAGACTGGGTTACCTAGTGTAAAATTGACTGCAGAGTAACTCCTGAAGATCTTTGCAGCAAGGGAGTCTTGGTGCAGGGGTGCTGGGGAATCATGAAAGTGTTTCTAATAAGGCATTTGCAGGTGCTGAAATGTTATTACTAAGCTAGCAATTGCTTTGAGGAGTCAGATGTGAAAAATTCATTTCTGGTATCAGAGGAGACACCACTGAAACAAGGTGAGAAAGGGTTTATATGTGAAGGGCTTCAGTTTCTGCAGAAATCTTTTGAACATCACAAAACCTGAAAGGTGCCTCATTAGGATTCATTTGTAGATAAATGAACATGTTTTGCATGAAATCCAAACAGAAACTCAGTGAAAAAGCTGCTTTTAAAGAGCCTGAAAGTGATTTCACAGATATTGCAATGCAGCACCTTCCAAATAATTTATTTAAATCTCTTACTGTAGTTCACATTCTCCTCTAATTATGAACTGGAAACACCAGTTTTCAGCACGTCTTGGTAATACTGTGCTGAACCTGTAAACTATTTAGTATGAAATTATAATGAAACAATAGAATATTAAGTATAATCCCAATTCAGTGGGAACAGAATAACCTCAGGTGTTGGAAGAGGACTCCACACCCTCTCATTTCTCAAGAGGCAGTCTACACTCAGCCAGGCTGGTAGCAAAGGAGTTTTAGCATCTAGCCAAGATTTGACCAGGGAACAAACTAGCAATCTGTGAGTGCAGAAGAAACCTCACTGGTGAGGAAGCGTGGCAGCCCTCTCACCTCTCCACGGCGTTATGCAGCATTGAGCAACAGACTAAGAAAATGGAGGTCCCTGAAATAATAGACATATTTTACCATTAAATATTTAAGCAACCCCAATGAAAACAGGGAATCACACATGAATAAACTTGACTAAAAATATCTCTGTGCTTACCTGCCCTACAGATGGACATCAAAGGCAACTCAGGATTTGTCATTTCAGAGTTTAAGGTTAGTGGGACCACACTCCTTCCTTCCTAGGAAGGATATTCCTGTATGTGGTGGCATTTCAGCCTAGACCGCAGACCTTGGCCTTTGTGAATTCAGGCGCGGGTGCCCAGGCGCTGGCAGCAGGGGCGGCCTCTGTGAGGAGAGGCCGGGGCTGCCCCGTGCCGGACACAGCCGGTTCCAGCCGGTTCTAACAGACCCGCTGCAAGGCACAGCTGAGCCCCTCAGACACGATGGTGGTGACCCCTGTGAAAAAAATATTTTAAAATAAAGGCAAAAAATGCTGCATGGCAGCTGTGAGAGAGAGGAGTGAGAAAAATGAGAAACAGCCCTGCAGACGCCCAGGTGAAGTCCGTGAAGGAGGAGGAGGAGGCGGAGGTGGTGCAGAGATTTCCCTGCAGCCCATGGAGGACCCCACGCCAGAGCAGGTGGACTGCACCCTGTGGGAAGGACCCACTTTGGAGCGGTTTATGAAGGACTATCTCCTGTGGGAGGGACCCCACGTGAAGCAGGGGAACAGCCTGAGGAGGAAGGAGCAGCAGAGACAGTTTATTTTAGTTTAGTTTCTCAGTATAAATGAATGCTTCGCTTGCCATTTTCTCTTCTGTTTTGCCATTTTGCAGGAAAACATGACACATGAAAATAAACCTCTCCTTGTTGCTAATAATGAAACTTCTAAAAGCATGTTAGCCCATTCTGAAATGCTGAATTAATTTTGTTTCAAATCATCATGTTTTCTAGCAGTTTTGAAGTAATACATGAGAAGATGATGACCAGAAATTAGTATTTAAGAGGATCATCTGTGTAAATGGGTTAATAGTTTTACACCTCTAATGGGAGAAACAGAATTACTTACACTCTATCCATTCCTCTGGTTCTTCTATGATCCTTACTACTTGCTCTGCTTTGTGGGTTTTGGGTTTGTTGTTTTTTGTTTTAAATTTAATCAGTAGCATCACTGAACTCACATCTGTTGGTTAGATCTTAAAAGGTATCTCATCTATCATTTCTGATGTTTGGTGCTTGGCAGATCTATGTGCAAGCACGGGGTGAATGAGATGATAAATGTGGGATAAGTATTTAGAAAAGCTGATGTAAATATAGCTCTGTTTAAATTCATTACTTTCAACAGAGTACTAATCCTTACAAAATCATGTGGATGGTGTTTTATGAATACTGTTAACACAAGTTTTATTGTACAAGCCCAAAACCCAAATTAAAATGAGAACTCTCTCAAAGCAATAAAGTTATTTTCTTCTAACTGAAAGCCAAGTTCAATGGTTTCAAGTGCAGCAAAGTTTAGCAAAAAAAAAAAAAAAAAAAAAAAAGGCCTTTTTTAAGCACCTAAAGACATACGAAAAAGTTTTCCTAAGAATTTTTACTGAAAATAAGATTTCCTCTACTGGTAGCCTTGGTCCATATGTCCAAGTTCATAGTAGTAGTAAAGGACAGGTAATTTTACGCATAAATGAAAAAAATCATTGACAAGAACAAATCTTGGCTTTGGTATGAATTTTATGTTGAAAATTGCATGAAAATTTAACTTTCAATACTGCTGGCCAACTCGTTTGCTGTGCGTTTCATGTGGATACTAAAAAGGCTTCAGTAAAGCCCTACAAAGACATTTCCTTTGTTATTAGGTATTTCCCTATAATATAGCTGAAGGACCAATTGAAAAAGAGCTTTCTGTTTATACCATACATTCATGTAAATTACATTGTCATATTGTGTTGCTATGACACATGCTGCATTCATTAACTTATCCTACTGATTAGTCCTCTCACACTTTCTATTTGCGGTTTATTCCAGCTGCAGAAAATACAGTACACTTTGTGATGGCACAGATTAGAGTGAAACTACTTTTTTACTCTTCACTTTACTCTTCCTGGACACATATAAAGTGGAAGTCAAAATCAGGTCCCTGGTTAGGTCAATGCATAAACTTCAACCAGCTTCAGTGGAACCAGGATTTCATCCCAAAGGACAATATTCAGACTTCAGTTGCCTTTCATCTCTGAAAACTGGCAGGTACACACATGGTAAACTACACTTTTTATTTAACTGTTTCTTGAGAGGAACACAGACACCTATATTTCCTCAGTTTGGTGTTCTGCCAATTCCCGCTGCACACTGACAACAATGAGACAGGAAAGAGCAAGACAGGGCTCAAAAGCTATGATTTTGTAGACCTAAGGACATACATCCAATAAAGCTTATAATTTAACTCACTGGACAGGATAAAGAAACTAAACCAGCCAGCAGAGAACAAGATGTACAAAGGATGGGGTTGTGTGTGAAATACTGCCTTTCTTGACACTGATGATTTAAGGCTCGGGGAACACCTTGAATTCAGAGCTTAAACTCCGACATGGAGCAGGACACCCCCACTGTCCTTCACACAGGAGCAAACAGATCTCAGATTTTGCTTTTAAGACAATGACAGTAGAGACTGAAGTTTAGGTGTATATTCAAAAGGAGTCAGAAAGGAAGCAAAAAAATAGAGAAGGAAATCCTAATGAAAAGTACATAATTAGGTATGGAAATTTAAAGAGAGACATAAAAATGGTGGCAGTCAATGACAAAAAAATGAAGGAAGAGAAATAAGAAACTCAGAAGAAAAACACTGTAAGAGAAAAATAACCCTTTAAGGAAAAGTAATAGGGTCACAACTCCTTAAATATCTCGAGAGCCCTCTAGAGGTACTTACTGCATGTTGTGCTTTTGAGGTTATCAATCAGCACCACAACACGTACACAACCAAGGCTGTGTCACTTGCATATTTTTACCAAGCACAATAATTTGGGGAGACAGCTGTGTAATTATTGCATATTGTTGAAAGACCAGCTGCATTGCAATAACAGATAAAAATGCTGCTACTTGACAAAAACATACTATAGATAAAAGTACGAACATGTCAGAGAACTTGAAACAGGAGTCAATATTATTTATATTGCTGAAGCTAAATGACCTTTGTGGGTTTGTTTTGTTTTTACACAATAATGAGAAGTATAATTTCTTGAATCTCTGAACTTTTTTTAATATAGTGTGCCATTTTTAGACTGGTATGGTATCTTAATGTCTGATAAGTCTGTGGGTTTCTGCAGGTAGAATTTCACTCAGAGAGTAAAGCCAGCAGGTGAAAATTTCTGATTCTTATTTAACTGCTCTGTCACATCTGACCATCTTTGGAAAGCACAAGGAGATATTTCACAGTTATCAGTACATTTGAAAACTGACAGTTTTATTTTCACAAGCCTTTCTGGTCATTTTGTTTCAGTCATGACTTTATGCTTCTGAAATATTTTCAGAATACTTTCCTCATTCCTCCTCTTCAGATCCACTTTTTGGTTATGTTGATCTTTTAGTGTTATCTGAGTGTTTAGGAAATGATCCATCAGACATTCAGGTTACCACTAAGCTTGTGTACCAGGTAATTTTGCGTATGTCACTACATAAAATCCAGACTATAAACTAGTCAATGTATATTATATGAAAAGCAAGGGTTTAGAAAACAAGTGAATCACTTTGCCACTGTTTAGTGTACTTCGTAAAAAGCTCAGATTATATCCCCCTGTATCATTCTGAAAACATGACGACTTGAGGAATCTTACACTGATGGCGACATCAAACCTTCCACCACTAAATGTGCCAAAGCATATCAGAGAAAAGAAATGGTGAAGCTATTGTACTCAGCAGCATAGTAGAGTTCCTGTGCTCCAGCAATGTAATAGGGCCATACATCTTACAAACCCTGTTCTCTCCTGTGAGTTTAGTTAATAACAGAAGGAACTTTCTTTGGGTTTACCTGCCAGAAATATGATACATATTTTGGGGAGTGGAATTTTTCTACTTCATTCTACAATGGTGGCTTCAGAAGGATTATTTCTAATTCGTTAGTCTTGTGGAGATGAGTCAGAAGAACCAAAATGTAAATCTCGTTATAACTAAATTAATCCAATCCTTTTTCATTTGTCATCACAGTGACAAAGCTATATTGTCAGCTGAACAGATGTACTAAATGCTTGTCACTTGCATGTGTTTTTAAAAGAGCAACAACTAAAAAGAGATAATTTCTCCTGACTAATATATGTCAAAGCAGAAGAATCTTTTTTTGTTTAGTAATTTGCTTGGGTGTTTTGTTTGCTTTACACAAGGTATGAACTTCTAGTACCACTAGTATATTGAAGAAGAATCATAAATATATTACACCTTTTCAAATTCCAGGAACCCATAACTCCTTTTATGCCTTCATTCCATCTTTATATCAAAATGCACAGTTTATGATCTCATAACGAAGAATAGTTGCCAAAATATTCCTATTAAAATGCAAATGTTGACCTTCCACCAAGTCTTAAGTTAGAACTTCTTTCCCTTTAATTTTTGTGGAATAGACATTCTTTGAAACAGGAGAACAATTTTCTTGGTATATCATGCTGCTTTTATTCTTCTAATGATTTAACATTCTTTAGAGGTTTTGTTCTTGATTTTTTTTAGAAAAGTGGAATCTAAAAATTTCTTTGAAACTGAAAAGAAAGCATTACATTTTATTATTATTAGAAAATAAAAGATGAATAGATTAAGTCACTGTTATCATAAGAAAATCAAATATAATTTCTCCTGTGGAAAAATAACATAAATGACAAAAATAATGTGACAATATAAAAGCAATAAAGATATTCAAGGATCATACTTGAATTCCTATCTATAAATTATGATTTTTGTATTCTATTCTTCTACCTTAAATCGTTGGCAAGCTATTCTAATTCTGGGGAGATGCACTATGAACTAGACTGCTGACTTAGCTTTGTTCCCACTGAAATACAGTAAGAATGAAAATTACATCATCCAAACTAAGATGCCTAAAATATGTGAAGATATTTTAGTCTTGGAAATACAATACTTGTACTTAAGCAAACGAACAATATTGTACATTTTGCAAACATTCTTCAGAGTTCTGGCAGAAAGAAAGGGACCTTATCTGCCCAGAGCTGTTATACCCAAATTGCAGTTTAGGTTAAGAGGTCCTTCAAGAAGAGTTCTTAAGAAGTCATTTCCTAGTGAAGTGTTCACTAAGACAAGAAGAAGCAGCAGGCATTAGGTCTAAATAACTGATATTTTCAAATGTTCTCACTGAGGGTCTAAAGCCAATCTCATATCCTGAAAAAATTGAGCACTAATAACACATGTCCAGAATCTTACACAGGCTGTCTTCCTTACCTGTTGCAGGCTGGCAATCCCTGGTCTTTTCTGTAAAAATAATGAATAAAGGTACTTGTATATTCATCAAGATCTCTTTCAAAGAACAAAGCAAATGCTAATAATGTTGACAAAAAATTAGCATTTGGGGCTCCAAATGAAACTGTTGCCTATTCATTCCCATCGTGACCAGCCAGGCCTTCTGTCTGCTTATAGCTAGAAAAAAAGAAGATGGCAATCTTAGTTGCCATATATTAAAAAAAAAAAAAAGAAAAAAAAAAACATTGAACAAGAAATTAAGGCAAATCTCTGGACGAATGCTGTTCTGTATTATTTTTCTTGTATTCCACAGATGAAATACAGTTTCTATAATTTGTATAATGATTTCTATCAGATCTAGGAAAACAAAACCAAAGCTGTGCAAGTTGTACTTGCAGTCGGACCACAAACCTCTGTTTCCACACTAATCCGCACGCAGACATAAATTCCCTGTGCATGTGTATTTGAAAGGATGGGGGGAGGATGAAATCAGCCAAGGAAAGTTGTGCTGTCTCATGTGTTTTTGCAGCATGAGGATGAATCTCTTTTCTGTGTAACGCCAGAAGATAACTGCTTTCATTGCAGGAAGGATTCCCCTCCTCTTCTTGCTCTCCTCCAAGAGAAAAACTTCTTATGAAGCACCATAGCTAAAGGCAGGCCAAGATCCATGGTGCTACTGGTGGTTTTAAGACATCTAGGTCACTTCTGAAATTCCTTGGGCATTTAAAATTTTAGTCTGGAAAAATGTTTCCTCCATCTCAGAAGAAAAGGAGTTTTAAATATCTCTTGGTCAGACGTGGTACGTTATACTTCCCACAGTCAACTCAGCATGCGATCAACTGGTAACACGTTTCATTTTCTTTCTCTTCCCTGTTCCCATTAAATTGCTACTTTTGGTTAAGCAGCACTAGTCTTAGGTTTTCCATATAGTGTGGCCAGTGTGTGAACTCTAGTGCATGAGGAGGAGAAGGTGTTTTATTTTGGATTTTGGTTTTTTCTGTTCTTTGCTGGTTTGTTTTTTTTTTTTTTTCCCCAAGGGTAGAAGGGTAATTTTAGGCGGCTGGACACAATGATGCAGGAGGCCCCTGCCAGTTCTACAGTCCCGTGTTAGACGTATTTAAAAATCAATAGGATAATACTAGTAAAGTGAATTCATTTGACTTGACTAGCTTTCCTTCTATCAGAGAGCAACTTTAGCATTTCTGTAATGCCAAATTCACCTTTCGTGATACATTACTGCTGATTTTTCCACTACCACCATCATCAACCCCCACCCTCATATTCTAGAACACCAAGACTGACATTTCTGGGTAAAGCCACAATGTAACTAATAATAAAAATAAATTTTAGGTAGAAAGACTACCCATAGATAAAATAACAAAACTAAACACTGGTTGTCAGAGGCAGACAAATGCACAGTTTCAATCTTATATGGTCACTTTGGATAGACAGGAAAAATAAAAGATTGATCTATTTTATTTGTAATAAAATAAGTCAACAATACATTGAAATATCTAATGCTTATATGTTCTTTTTACCACCTATTCAAAGTGAAAGCATACAACTTGGCTATAGCTTTAAACTAATTTTCACTGGGCTTAACAGAAGGAAAAGGAAGAAAATTAAATGCTACTGGCAGACCATCCATAAAGTACACTAAGCTCATCAATTCTTTGAAAAAAATATTGGGAAATGGCCAAGTTATTTAACTTTGCAAAACAGCTGCTTAGCATTCACAATACTCAGTATGACTAATGTTATGAATGCCTTGCAGAAGCTCAGAATACTTTTATTTGGGTTAAAAGAATGTCATTTGCAAAAGCAGTTCAGAAAAGATGCTGTCAAAATGCCTTTGAGAAGCCTCAAACCCAGCTCTGATGAATATGCCTTGATTTCGGTTTTAATCTAATGCTAAATATGAGAAATATAGAGAAATGAGAAATATACCTTTGAACTAACAGTTCATTTCCAGTGCAACTTCGTGAATCTAGTGTAAAGCTGGGGGGAAGGTCCACTGTTAACGTCACCATTTCTGCTATTCCAGATTCATGAAAACAACTTAAAGCACAAAAGGAAAACCATAGTCCCACTACCAAGTTTCTACCACAGGGATTTTTTTGTGTGTGGTTTTTTTGGTTCTTCTTTCCTTTTTTTCCTTGAAATTCTGTCACTGGTCAAGACTAGCAGAAGAGGTGGGTAGAACAGTGCAAAACTAACCATTCACACGTGGCAGGAGCAGGGAAGAAATATTGCAGCAGATGATCTTGAACCTTCTTGAGCAAACTTAGGAAGAAGGAATGGATGTAGAGTGTGGCGTAAGAGAATGGTAATGAGTGGTAAGAAAGGCATTTAGCTGAAAATCTGAACTTGGGAAACTTGCCTGATCTCACACTTGTGACTGTGATTTTCATCACTGGCCCTGCAACTTTGTGACATTTCTTAGTCCTGCCACTAGAATCTACGATTTCCAGTAAAAAACACAAGAATGTCTATATTGTTCTCTGAAGTAACTCAATTCTCTCTCTTTTGAAAACAAATGGATGTTTTCATACTTCATAAAAGCATCTCTTCCTCCTAAAATCTTCATCTGAGCTAGTCCTTTTGGCAGAGCTCTCACATTGTTAAGAATTAGATACAACCTCTTTTAACAATTTCAAAACTTACGGTATTGTATTTCTATTGAAAGATCTACTTTTCATTCCATGGGCATGAAGCTTACCTTTCTTCTCCTGCGCAGACAGACCTGCAAAGCCAGATCAAAGGCAAAAGAAGTCAAGCCTGCCACAGGAACTGGCTATCATTTCTATAGGAGACTCTCTGTAACACCTGGAGCTGTCAGTCTGCTGTGAAAACATGACTAATTTCTCACCACTAAAACTGTGAAATATAAATCTTCATCTATCAAGTCTACGGAAATTCTCTTGTTGCTCCATTACAAACACTTCACTTCCTTTTTAACCTAGATAGCCCCAGACTTCTTAATGACTGTTTCATGCCTGTATAATGCCTGTGCTCTTCCCTTAGCTCTGTTAATGATGTTTTTTTTGCCTCAGTATTAGTTAAGCAAGCACTAGATCCATGGAAAAGCCGTCAAGTTCATTTTGTGGCTACTTCTTTTTTCATTTTGTTTTGATACATACTAACATTTTTGCCTTTTTGAGCAAGGGTGTATATTAAGTAGAAGCTTATTATTCTCACTATATCACCAAATTGGTTTCCAGAAAGGTCTAGAAGGTGGCTGGCTGCAATACATGTGAATCATTCAAACTCTTTCAGTATGAATCACCTTACATTTATCCAAAACGGTGTATCTGAACTTACACTCAGCTTTTTCTAGCTTTGGTTAACCTAAGTGATTCTGTCATCTGCAGATTTCCTTCCCTTTTCCCATTGTCTCTGCCAGTAAATCTGTAACTAAATGTGTATTTCAGAGTGCTCAGTGAACGAAAACAGTCAGGACAAGTTTCACAGATTTCTTTTTCATTGCTGCTGGTCCTAAAGATTTCTGCAGTGATTACTTTTCATAAACAAAGTCAAGACAATACATATATGGATTATTTATTCACTCCACAATACTAGTCAGAATAAACATAGGCCACATTCATATGGACTGTACACTGCCTGGAAAAACTAGACTTCAATCTGAAATAAAAACATAATTTTTCTAAATATCATTAAGCAGTAGGAAGTTGCTGTAGGCAAACTGCTTCCTTCATCCAGGAAATGTATCTGGTTTTCTGCTCAGTAAACCTTTTCCTAAAAAAAAAAAAAGTCATTTAACTGCTAGTAAACTTTAAAAAAAAAAAAAAAAAGTAGAAAAACACAAGGTATTGCAAGTTGCCCTGAAAAAAATAAGTGAACATGATGTTGGATTCTTGTGCTAGTCTCAAGGAATAGCATTCATCAGAGCCAGTCAATATGACTAAAATGTGCATTTATAAAACAACAACTCCAAAAAGACTTCCATGCCAGTGACAGTAGGTGATTCAACTAGCTGGCTGGCAGTAAAGGTTGTTTACCAGGTTCTGGATTCCTAATTGATGCCTAGCTTGCTAAGTAGCAGCTGGTCTTTAATTAGTTGAAAAATTATTATCACTAAAAGTTTCCATAAAAAGAAAGAGAACAATATAAAGTGTTAGAATCCATATGGTGGGATACATATCTTCTCTTGTCAATAGCTGGTTTTCCTCTCTTTTCTACTCAGCATTAATAAGGCAAAACTGTTCATTTGCCAAAAAAAGTCTCCTTTTTCAATTTGTATTGAAAGTAATATTAAAAAGGAAGTGTGCGCTGAAAGACTGTACATAGTATAATGTTTCTCTTTGACTGTCAAATTATCCAAGATGTTATTTTCTATAGGGGTGAGTTAGGATTGATGAGTCACCCTTGCCAGTACACCTAATCATGGTAGGACAATATTATCTCACCTTCATTCATTAATTATAAAGTAAAACTAGATGAAAATCTCTTTGTATATAAGACTTAGCAAAATACAAATTTTACGTCTGTGATGTATTAAGTATGACCATAGCCTGAATGCACATTGCAACCTGTAACTGGAAATCTGCAAGTGGTTGCACTATAACCATCTGAAAATATTTTATGCACCATCATTTCTAGAGGTTTACAGACCTTCTCTGCACTTGAGGAATTTTTGCCAATGCATGTGGAATGATGACATGACATGTGATGAAATACAGCGTTAATATAGAAGAATAAGTCTGGGCATACTTTTTTCTAAAATATTTTAAGCACCCGTGCTATCAATTTTAATATTATAGAGTATTACACTATTTTTATACTTACTGTACTTACGGATTTGGTCAAGGGCAGAGGGAGGAGGACAGTATTACTTGGTTGTGTAACAGTTGAATCCCCTCCAGTTCAAAACTTGACAGAATCATCTCATCCATTAACCCTTTTTGTGACAGAGAAATTCAGTTGTTGGGAAAGGTATTACTTACATAGCAGTGCAGTATTAAAGAAAAAAGAGAGGAAGAAAATATTAACTCTCTCTAGTATCCAGATCAGCTGTGGAAAACGGATAAACTCTACATTGCTTATATTAGCAGCAGCATAACAATTGCTATTGTTTATATTACAGCAGAGAAATCTAAGAAATAAAATTATCTTCTGCTCTACAGGAGTAGATTGACCATATTCCAAATCTAGAAAAATCTTTGTCAGCTTTGTCATACTATATTTTTCAGTATAAAAGAAAGGAACTGTCTGAAAGCCTAAATTTCCAAGTGTCTCAATTATCCTGAAATCTACCTCTGCAGCAGGTGGTTGAGAAAATTAATTTTAAAATAACCCTTCACCATAAAATCAATTGCTTCTTGGCAGTAACTACATACAGTAGAAACCACCTTTCATAATTTTACATAAGCCTTCCTTTAAGGTTAGAAAGCTGCAGACAGCGAAGAAAATATTCATCAGATAAGCTGCATATAGCAATATGCATCAGCTTCAGTCCTTCACTATAAGGCCTTCCAAAGGCTAAGTCATTATTTTTTTCCCCGCTGAAGTGTTGTTTCCTATCTAGATTGTTCTACGTTCAAACCTCATTCGTATTAGGCCACTGTAAGGCACCAGAAGAAATGAATGTGCCCTAAGGCAACTGTAATACAGTAAAAATAAATGTATCAACTTTCCACCTTAAAATATATTATCACCAGGTCTTCAAATTACATTGCTGGGATGAGGTAAAAAAGGTTTATCTAGGAATGCCATTTCATTTTTCTCTTGAACTGATTTTAATAGGAGGCTAGTGTAATTTTCAGTAATTTAAGATACAAAGTGGTTTTTTGTGAATGTGAAGTTAATATAATGAAGATATGACTTGGCAGAGGGAGGGTGGGTGGAATTTGGTTTAATATATTTAGGTCTTCTCCTGTCTTTAATAACAAAATAATCCATTAATGATGGTTAACACTTTTTCTATCTCACTGTCACCCACAGGTCAACAAACATCTCTATCGGACTAGAAACAGGAGTTATATCCTTGACTCACTGTATATTGAAGAAATTCAACATACTCTGAAAAGACAACGAAGGCACTTGTAACTCACCCCCACATTACTTTTTAAAAATATCACTGCTAATGGTTGTGCCCCATAATGTTCCCACCAATGTTTTAGTAACTCAGCTACTCGACCACTTTCCAGTCTGAGTAGAACAGAGAGGTCCTAATTTACTCTGACAGTGGAAATGGATCAGTGGGACTGAAGGGGCCTTTCTCCCTGTAGTCCTACAAAGCACAAGATGATGGAGACTGGAGAAAGGGTAAAATGGAGCCAGCACTGAAGATCAGGTTGGCATTCCACGGGAATGCAATCCACTTGGCTTGGACAGCAAACCTGCCATCAGGACATGACAGTGGCTTTGAAATATATTTAATACAGACATACATGCCAACTAACAGCAGCAGAAGAGGCACTAGCATTAGAGAAATACTTAATGAACTGCAAAGGGAAGTGCAATGACTAAATACTTTCACTCACAAATGTGCATGTACAGGCACAAAACTGTGATTTACCAGCCTGGTATACAACCATTTTTTTCAATTTTATAATACATATATAACAGCAGACTGCCATTTGTTTACAATTACAGACAGCTTTGTTCTAATCAGGACTCCATAAATTTTCTTTCAATTAATTTGAATCCATATTTATTTATTTGAGTTTTTCTCTGTTTTAAAAATAATTTTTATTTGATTTAGTGTGGAAAAATGGATCAAAAGAAGGCATCCTAGCTTTCAGATTGCTGCATGGACCTTCATGTAATTTCCAGCGGCAGGTGACAAATGAAGAGATGGAAAAAGAGAACTGTTACAGAATTCTGATTAGCAAGCCCTTTCTAACTTCAATGAGAAAAAATGAAGACTTTGATTTCCATGAAACAGACTGTATATTACAAGCAGCAGCTGGAAAAGAGCTTATTAAAAACGTAACTGTTAAAAGATGACACTCTTATGGTATCTATTTCCTGTGAGGGCTGAGCCACCCTGACCTGTGTCATTGAAAGCTCCTTAAACTCACTAAAGCTTCCAAGGAGAGCCAGACTAAATACAAAATAACAGCAGCAAAATAAAAAGGTGAGAAAAATCTTTATTTCTCTAATCACAGTTATCAAGTAAAATGGTTTTAAACCAGCATTCTGCACTGCAGAGTAAAGACTAGTAGAAAGGATGAAAAAAGAAATTTTTCATTCACTAATGTACAACAAATTTCTGGTTAATGACCTGATACTTCATTTTCTGGAAACTCAGCTCATACTTAAAACTGAAAAGAGTGTTTCCTCTTGGTAGAGTCCCTAAATATAGTTTCAAGAAGCTAGAAAACTTTTCATTATTTTTAATCTTATATCCTATACTTCATAATTTCATTGATATTACTTACAAGCGTGGACAAGTTTTGCCTTAATAAATAGCTATGAAGGCCATCTGCAAGACATTTAGATGTTAAAAACTTAAGCAGTTTAGAGAGGTATATTTGTAAAACAGTCTAATATATATCAGTTGAAAACTCTGCGATCTATTATTTGCTAGACTGCTTTGGTATAGGAAAAAACAACAAAAAGAACCTAGTTGATCTTTTTGCTCTTTAGAATTTTTTCATTGTTTCTGGGCTATATGCTTCAACAAGTGAGCTGCCTGGCACATTTCTCCCTCACAGCTCCATGTTAATGCAAAGTTCTGAGATCAAGAAACTACAAGGGGCAAACATAAGCAACTTACAATAGCTTGCTTACATTATTCAGCATGTGGTATATGAGCACAAAATATTTACAAGGTTCATTTTACATGCACATTAATTATGTAAAATTAGAGACACCAAGAGAGAGCCATTAAGTGTCGATTAGACAATAAGATCAAGAATGCTGGCAGTGCTGGTAATAAGAAACCTAGAGTTTACTTCCAAAGGGAAGACAGTTCATTAACATTTTAATTTGTTTCTCAACAGTTCAATTATAACATGCCTAATGTACTGGACATTAACCTTTGGGGGCCTGAACCAAATTGTAGATCACAGTAAAATGACCTTACTCTTTTCATAAAGACGCAGATGTGACTTTTTTGGGAACTTTTATTGCTGCAAGACAGTTGATCACCTTATTCTGAAATGTCTTTTAAGAGGCACACCTTCACCTTTAAATGTTTAGGGAAACACAGTAAATGGATGAGAAATTTTTTTTTCCATTGGAATCTCGAATTCTGCAACTGAAAATATAGTGCACACAAATGTCAGGGAACACAAGAGCAAATATTTGGTCTTAGAAAGGAACATAAAAAGTGGCAACATGATGCTTTTTTCAGTACTATAAATATACAGCACACAATGTGTTGGGTACCTTAGTCTGTGTGGTAAAGCTTTCTCATGGTTCAGTCAATTGTTGTGCAAAAGAACTTAAGTTAAGACATACTTTAAAAATACCAAAGTTTGTTCCAAGAAATCCATGGCAAAGAGTTTTGATTCTGGGAAAGAAAACAGTTTCCGGTGTACATAGTAGTTCAGAAGATGTTATTAAAAGCAGATAGTGATGTAGACTCTAGCCTCTTAATAAAACTAAAGTTATTGTCTGAAAATGGAGTATATAAATAGGAAGGTTAACAAGATTTTTTTTCTCAGAGTAAAGCCTATATAATTTTGCTTGCATTCAGAATTTTTCTTCCTCTGGGCCTAGTAGATATTTTATCTTCATAATAACAAAAAAAAAAAAGAGAAAATAAGTGATTTTTGCAAACCAAGTCGCATATAAACTGGCTCTCCATTTAAGATCTAGTCATAAATACAGCTGCATAGGTAGTATCCTTTTACTGTGCAATTTCTTTTCACAGTTCATTAATTGTGAAGAGATAACTTGAAGGAAAAAAAAACAAGTTTGTCCTTTTATGATAGTGTCCTATACAGCCATGAGGATGGGATACATTTTTATGTGTCCTTCTCACTAATGATACATCAGGGAATTAATAGCTAAGAAACTGAAAACATTTATAAGAACGGGCAACATACTGTACTTCTGGAGGCAACAAGGTGTCTGGCCTGCCTTTAATTTTTACTACTTGTTTTTCAGCTCCAAATAGCTGACAACAGGCAAGGCTAAAGAAAATTCTCATCATAGATATTAAGTAAAAAGAAGAGAACCTGAGTGCCACAGAACAAAATTTGACCACAAAAACATGCCTTCAAAGGTAGTGAAAGAGTAGGTAAAGGGTAAAATAATACATATACAGCAATGATAGTTCATATCTATCCATTGCTTTTGCTTAGGACAATCAGGAAAAAAATTGAGTCCTGTACTTGTCTATTAAAATGTCTTCTTAAATAGCCAAAGCAGAAGCTTGAAAGGAAAACTTGAATGAAATAATGTTAGTTAATTTGTAAAACATTTTTGAATTATTTTTATTTGTTATAAAAGATTTACTTTGAAAACCAAAGCAATGTAAATGCATTATCGAAAAAGGTTACTGATTAGTGACAAATGTGTGATGCTGCTGACCACATACTTTAACAACTTTTTTTTGTTTTGTTACATACCTTCAGACATACCAGATTACGTTCTGCGAGAGATCTAATACTTGCCTGCATGACTTCCATTGCTTCATTAACAAAAAAAACCAAGTCACATGAAACCTCCGTGTGAAGAAGAACATTCTATTTAATGTAAACACCCAAAAAGAGTATTCACCCTAATAGTCTGGCACAGTTAACTAAAATCTGACTATAAACTTTGTCCATTTAAAGCATGGCTGCTCATTTTGGAATATATCAATGACAGAAATTAGGTTAGTTCCACAAAAATCTTATTTGGCTATAGATTTCATTAGCCTTCACTGAAAAGTCCAGCGTGACAATAAACTCTAACAAAGACCTTTTACAAATAAGATACGCTTTTTGATACCTCTCAGGAGCACAAATCCCAGATACAGGCCAGAGCATATGCCCAAAGGTGGAAAAACGCTGTTATTTATAGAGCAGGGGTTTTCACCTTTCTTGTCCTAGTTGTGTATTCTAGGCATCCCAGACAAATGTAGAACTGTGAAGACCAGTTTAGTCCTATAAACAAAATTTCCAAAAGCTGCAGCAGAGGAGTAATTAACAATAATCAGTAAATAATGCATGACCAGATGCATACCAACAAGGCCTAAGTCTGGACTACAGTGTCCACAAGCTGGAAAGGTGTCCTGGTTTCAGCCAGGATCGAGTTGGTTTTCTTCACAGAAGCTAGTGTAAGGATATGTTTTGGATTTGGGATGAGAAACTGTTCATAACGTGCTGATGTTCTGAGTTGTTGCTGAGCAGCCAAGGACAGTCCAGCTTCTCGTGCTGGCCTGCCAGCGAGCAGGCTGGGGGTGCACGGGGAGCTGGGAGGGGACACAGCCGGGACAGCTGACCCAGCCTGGCCAAAGAGATATTCCCCACCATACGACGTCATGCCCAGTACATAAACTGGAGTTAGCCGCGGGGTGGAAATCGCTGCTCGGGGATGGGCTATCGATTGCCGAGTGGTGAGCAATTGCTGTATTGGGCATCACTTGTTCTTGTACATTCCTTTGTCAGTATTATTATTGTTGTTATCATTGTTTCCTTCTCTCTTGCTGTCCTGTTAAACTGTTTTTATCTCAACCCACAAGTTTTTTCCCAATTCTCTCCCCGTCTCTCCCCAGTTGCCGGCTGGGGCTAAACCATGACAGTCCCTTTTGGCGCCCAACGTGGGGCAAAAGACTTGTGATAGTAACAGTTGCAGGTCACGGTATCAGTTTATTTGATTTGCATGATGCTCTTGTCTTTGCTGTACATGTTAAGGATCGGTGTTGGTTTCTGCAGGCTGCTGTACTCTGTGATGATTAGCAATGTCTCGCCTACGAGATTTGTTTTTAGAACACTGACCTTGAGTTTAATGTGGTATCTGAGCTCTGTACTAAAGCCGCTACTGTATTTCAGGTACTATCTTGTGGAGACAATTAGCAATTACACTTCTGCCTCCAAAAGGCTTTTTATGGAGGAAATGCAGAATGGTACCTTCGCTACCCTCTATCATAATGTTTCCTTCTTCATCACAATAACTTTTCAGTATTTTGAACACCCTTGGGTAGTTAAAATACCTCTATTGCTACTTCTGGGGAACACTGTTTCGGTTTTGTCTAAGGTTGGCAAGCAATTTAAGAATATCACTCGGAGATCTGCCCCAAGGCTGGATAGTTATGAATGGCAGGGCGTGTGGAACAGCATGGGCAAATGCCTGGGGCGGTGGGCACCTCCGGTGTTTTGGAACTTCACTCCCGAACAAGTGCAGAATCCTGGTAAACTAGCAGAATATTTGGAAGAAGTGTGCTGTCAGCCTGGCAGCTCCAAGGAGACACAAATCATTGCCATGTGCTGGGGCCTGGCCCATGCCTACCGAGCTCTATTCAACACTATTCAACAAGGAGAGAGAGTCTCTGGATCTGATGACAATGTGACAGGCACTGCGAGTACTCCAACCCCTGCGACGGGCACTGTGACTATTCCAACCCCTGCAACAGGCACTGCAACTATTCCAACCCCCGCGACGGGCACTGCCACTACTCCAACCCCTGCGACGGGCACTGCCACTACTCAGACTGTTGCAGCTGAACCAGAGAACCAGCCCGTCCCGGTATCAGTTGCCCCTGTACAAAAGAATAAATTTTGGAAGCGGAAGTCAGCTCGTTGGAAGTCAGCTCGTTTATTAAGGGATGAAGAATCTTTTTCTAAGAAGGAGCCAGAGGAAGAGAGTGAGGAGGCAGAGTGATCCGTAGCAGGGCCATCACAAGGACGAACGAGGGAAGAGAGCGAGTCATTGCTTGAAGAG
>NW_010554037.1:1112-4038 GCF_000687285.1 Phaethon lepturus | reverse complement strand
GGTGTCCTGATTTCCAGTGAAACACATTTTGTCCATGTCTATTGGGCCCAGCTCACTCCATAGCAAATTTAAGGTACTCATTCCTATAAGGACCAGACAGAAGTACTTTGGACAAAAATTAGACTTTCCTCATCAAAAGCTCACAGAAGTATCCCATAGCATCTCATGTCAAAGCACACTCCCTTTTTGATCACGCCCATATGGTTTACACACCTCCACCCACAGTAAAGCTTTTGCTGATTTTGCTTTGTTAAAAAGGCTCCATCTTCTCTAAGGGTACTAGGGAAAAGCCACGCAAAGGAGCTGCCTTAAACATAATCCCTCACTGACATGCAGTTCCCTGGCACACCTTCTGCTCTGCAGCAGTGCTTTTTCAACCTCTGAGCGAAACGCATCCCCAACACCAATGCTTCTCACATGTCATGTTCATTTCACGGTCCTAACTAGCGCTGCTTCCCACCCCTCCCCAAGCCCTCACTGCTGTTACTGAAACCAACTTTCATTCAGAAGAAAGCCATTTCAAAAAATACAGACCTACTATTTGCAGGTGACACCAAGCTGAGCAGTGCAACTGACCTGCTTGAGGGTCAGGATGCCATCCAGAGGGACCTGGGCAAGCTCAAGAAGTGGGCCCATGTGAACCTCATGAGGTTCAACAAGGCCAAGTGCAGGGTCCTGCGCCTCAGTCAGGGCAACCCCTGGTATCAGCACAGGGTGGGGGATGAAGGGTTGGAGAGCAGTCCTGCCCAGAAGGACTTGGGGGTACTGGTGGACGAAAAGCTGGACATGAGCCGGCAATGTGCGCTCAAAGCCCAGAAGGCCAACCATCTCCCGGGTTTCATCCAAAGCAGCGTGGCCAGCAGGTCGAGGGAGGGGATTCTGCCCCTCTGCTCTGGTGAGACCTCACGTGGAGTCCTGCATCCAGCTCTGGAGCCCTCAGCACAGAAAAGACATGGACCTGTTGGATCAGGTCCAGAGGAGGGCCTAAAAATGATCAGAGGGATGGAACACCTGTCCTCTGAGGCCAGGCTGAGAGAGTTGGGGTTGTTCAGCCTGGAGGAGAGAAGGCTCCAGGGAGACCTCATTGCAGCCTTCCAGTACTTCAAGGGGCCTTAAAAGAAAGAGAGGGATAGACTTTTTAGCAGGGCCTGTAGTGATAGGACAAGGGGTAAGAGTACTGAACTAGAAGAGGGTAGATTTCGAGTAAGGAAGAACTTTTTCCACACTGAGGGTGGTGAAACCCTGGCACAGGTTGCCCAGAGAGGTGGTAGATGCCCCATCCCTGGAAACATTCAAGGTCAAGTTGGACGGGGCTCTGAGCAACCTGATCTAGTTGAAGATGTCCCTGCTCCTTGCAGGGGGGTTGGACTAGATGACCTTTAAAGGTCCCTTCCAACCCAAACTATTCTATGATTCTATTGCATAAGCCAGCAAATGTACATCACTGCTTGAGGGCAGATGCTAGCAGACATTGCTGCTGGCAGTTTGGGACCCACATGTCCCTTGGCCTGTGTCAGGGACATGCTGAAGGTCACCAAGCCAGCACAGGATGGTGGTAGGACCAGAATTCAGACCTCCTGTCTCATCCCTCTACATTTATACTACCCTTCCCAGGGAGGAGACTTCAGTTTATTAGACCTCCTTTGGGATTACGTGACTACAGGTCTGCAGAATTGCTCCTGGCAGGGTAAGAAACTGAAAAAAGCTCCCTCTCAAGGTATTGTTACTGCCGCTTTCATGACAAAAGTTACTACCAGATTTCATCTGCACACAACACGTTCTGAAGCTGTTCTCTCCATAATTGAAGAAGACAAGTCTGGTTTACCCTCATAAATCAATCAATTCCTGAAGAAGAGATCAGGATTTACTACAGAGCTGTTAAGTCAGAATCCATACAGACAGAGAAGTTTTTTTTACAAGAAACCCCCCCCCACCACCTTCAAGCAGTGCCTTCACTGAAAACAAGACTAGTGGCTCTCTCCAAATGCAACCTCCCACTCGTCATAAAGGCACATCCCCTTGGCAAAGCCTGCCAAGGGGCTTCCGTTAACTTTGCCAGGTCAACAAGGCATTCCCCTTGTTACTACCAGCAGCGTCCCAGAGACCTTACAGCTTGTTAGTGATCCCAGAAAACAGGCATGGGGACTTGCAGTGGTAACTGAAGCAAAAGCTCCTTCTCTGCTCCTCTAACAGAGCTTTCCAACCACCACAGTTCACAGGGAAAACTCATTCAGGTGTGATTTGCCAGCACAGGGCTCAGAATAAACACCTCTTCCCCACCAGCTGAACCCTGGTCAAAGAGAAACCTTAGGACTGCAGAGCTGCATGCCCCAGGTTACCATTCTTGTCAGCAAAAGGAAACACAGATTGCTGTGTTGTGCTTGCATTTTGCAAGGTTAACCCTTCAGACAGATTTATCCTCTTGCTTTCCTGCATTTCCTAGCTGATCATAGAGGTAATTTGTACCTTTTTGTTTCACCATTCACAGCAATTAGAAGAATAATGCAGCAAATGATAAAAGAATAAACCTGACTTGACCCCCTTCCAGCAGCTGTGGGTCACTCAAGTGATATGCTCGCCAATGTTGTTCCTTTAGCTTGTCCCTAACGTTTGTACACCAAAAAAAGTAGAGATTCATCTCCAAATATCTTTTGTCCCACACTACTCATTGTGGTGAAATGTATTGTCTGTATCCATTTACAGACAACCCTAAGACTGAATCAGATTAATTTTATATCCCCGAACAGAGGTGGACACTCCCATCACATCAAAGATCAGTAGGTGGAATTACTCTGCATTATAATGCACTAAGCACAGGCAGGAGATTTTAAGAAAATCAATTACAACAAAGGTTTAGCCTCCAGGCAAAGGTCTTCAAATTAGCTGCTTCAATGCTGAATGCCAAACGGGCAAAGGAAGTAAGGCA
>NW_010554037.1:0-1081 GCF_000687285.1 Phaethon lepturus | reverse complement strand
GAAGGCATCCCTCCTGAACAGGGACCCTGCGCCTGCCCACATACTGGAAATGGATGCATTATGAATCTAAACACAGACGAACATAAGCATTTCTAAAATAACTCGCTCTAGGGAATTTCACGTGTTTCACATTTCTGTGTACCGAGTTCATCTTAACCTACTGACTGTCAAGCATCAGAGGAAGCACAATGCTTCCAAACTGCAGAACAGGGGTGCACGCCGCTAAATACCGTACCGTCCACCCGCAAAAGTCACGGACCGCAATTTGCCTGTATGTTCCCTACCTGCTGCCAGTCTACTTTTCCATTTTCCTGCCAAGGCTACTCTTCTAGCTGTCACGTAAGATGTACACGATTTTTCTTCTGCTTTCACATCCACTTATTAAACACCCCTCCTTCCTGCCAGGGGGAACCCAGAAAGCAAGCAGGATAACCGCTCCCCCGAGCGCTTGCCAGATCCCACCGAAAAGCAGCGAAGCCCTTCACCGAGGGAGGGCTGCAATAAAGCCGAAAACAGGTCCCTTCACAAAAAGAGACTCCTGAAAGGGTGTTTAGTCATTGCACAAACGATTTGCTGCTTTTAAGAGTGAAAAGGTTCAAAAAGACTGGGCAACTCCACGTGCAGGAGCCACCTCTGGATCCATTCATTCCTGCCAGGGAAAAACTGTGAAGGATGGCGGCTCTCGAGGCGAGTTCGCCCTACAGGGAGAGGGACGCAGCCTGAAAAAGATAAGCATCAAAGAGCGCTTTTCATCCCATTTGAGCATGAACACAGGATCCGTTATACAAACGCCAAAGTTGCCTCACTCGGCAGGCAAAAAAGAAAAAAGCAAACAGTAAAAAGTTGTGGAGAGCGTGGAGGGGAGTGACAAGAAACTGTTAAAATCAAGAGAGGGGGGTGGTCACACACAGGCAGCGCTGGGGATCCCGGCTGCGGGACGGGACGCTGCAAGCTCCCCGCGCCGAGCCCGGGCTTTAGGTGACGGACACCGAGAGCCCTCCGCAAAGCGGGGATGGGGCACGGCCCCGGCGCAGCGAGGCGGGAAGGGCAGCGGTGGGCGCCTGAGGGGACACGAGGCGGG
>NW_010554036.1:0-9749 GCF_000687285.1 Phaethon lepturus | reverse complement strand
TCTGATGAAGAAGTTCAAACACTTTGTTCAGTTAAAAAAAGACTAGCTGTTGCCTAAGCCCAGGGCAACTGTTTTGAGGATGAGTTTTAACCTGATAGTTTCTATCAAACAGCCTGTCCTAGTGGATACTCTACTGAAACCATAAAGGCTCCTGGTTGAATATAAAACAGCATTTGAAAAGTTATGAAGCATCGTGTCTTCTATACATATAATGCAAATGGATAGCAGAAAGTGGCAAATGCACTTGCTTTTCAGTGATACAGTGACAAGCGGTAGATGGGACTGCAGGTTTATGCATGCTTCATACTTTTGGGCCTGACAGTAGAAATGCCAGTATAAATTTGACTCCTCTCTTGCTTAAATTGCGAAATGTCAGTCAGTAGTTGCAGTGGTTTATGGAAATGAGGGTAATGTCAGCTTACTTCAATGTTATGCTTTTCATGCTTTAAGCAAATAAGACCACTTTCATAGCTCACTTTTAGTCTGAAAAGTTTGAAGTATTTTGGATTTGAGCAATAACGCATTGTAACAAGTTTCTCACGTGGTACTGAACATGGCATGGCTGTTGCCACCGAGACACCTGAATGCTTTCAACCCTTGATTATAGAAACCCAAAATGAGTGTCTCTAGATGTCCTTGGGTGTAGATAGTCCTGTAGTGGATGGTGCTGCTCTCCCACCCCTGCTTGGGTATGTGCTGTTCCTCTTACAGGTGCTAAGTTAAAAAAAATAAAAATGGAGTTTTGCTGTAGTATTTTAACCTGGGACATGAGTAGATTATGGTTGGGGAGTCATTTGACTCCCAACTGAGTTGAGAAGATCAAGATTTTCCATTCTCTGTTAAACTATGATAGAGACACATGAATAAGGGAGAAGTTTTGTATTGGTCTAAGGGCACTTAATAGTAGGCTCTGTAACTTGTGTGTGTAGATTCATCAAGGAAGATGTAAAGAGACTTCAAATCATGATTTGCATCTTAAGCCTAGGCATATGAGTCATGAAATACAGGCAAAAGGAGGAGACAAGGTGCGTAGGAGGGAGTTTGGAAAAGAAATGTTAGAGTTGTAGGCTAATCTTCCTGCCCACTACGGTAAGTGGAGAGGGGGATGCTTCCTTCTGCCGTCGAAGATAACTTCAGGGCTCAGTCTTTCCTGTGGTCTAGTGTCAGTGAGGTTGGTGTCGCACACTGGTTTGGACTAAGGTTGGGCCAGAGTGTTGGTAATATTTATTGTTTGGAGCATGGGCAGACTTGGGTCCCCCAGGAACATTTTTCTGATTGAAAATGAGTTGAGATGCAGGTGAATTACTGGTGTGAAGTTTCACAATGACAGTGGGGTTTTTTCTTGTTTTTTGCTGGTTGCAATTACAAATCCAGTTTAATTATCCTTTTCTGAACATCTCCTATGGAGATGCTGTCTTTCCAGGGGCTTGAGACAGTCTAGAAAGGGGCTGGTTTCCACTGCCTAAATTTAGTCCTTGTGAACACCCCTTAGAGGTACTACAGTTTGTGTTCGCTCTATATAAACATTTTAAAGAGCATGTGCAAAGGAAATCTAGCCGAGAATAGAAAGGGGTTTCGTGTTGCTAGGTTATATAAAACTGCAAAGGTTTGCCAGGTTCTTCCATGGTTATTCAGCTTAGTTAACTCTTTGTGTGTTGTATAGTTCAAGTTAACATTTTTAAGATCCTTTTGAAAGACTGGCTCAGGTGCTAACCAACAAAGTGCAGATGCTCCTCTGAATATAGGAGGGGAAAAAAGAATGCAGAATAGATCCGCAACATAAAATGCTGCGAGGAGAAGGGTTATTTAGTGTTCTGTACCTTCTTTCAGCCATTATACATTCAGCAAGCTTCTTTCTGATTTATGAAGGTAGATGGCTTTCGCTTGGCATGTGATGTGCTTAACTGGTAAACAGCAAATTCAGAGATTTATGGTATCAAACTCTTTTGCCTCCTTTTCCTGTGGGACGAAGGGCGATCTCTTAATCAAGGTCCTAGATAAGGTGGAAAATAACGTGTTTTGTCTGAGCTTGCCATAGATTTCTTAAGAAACCTTCAACAATGCAGAAAACTCCTATGCCCCAATTCCCTGTCTGCAAAGCAGGGTTGAGGCCAGGTCCTGCTTTGGAGGTTTCCTTTAGTATTTGGATCCCATACTAACAGGGACATCTTAGTTTCAGCTGAGGGTTTTTTTTCATGTTTGGTGTGCTTTGAGACCCTTCCTTACAAAGGCAAGAGAACATTCTTCACAGAAAGATGAAATTCTGTTTATTCCGTTGTTTCTTAGTAGCTCTGAAAACGTGGGTCATTATGAATTAACTCCTAAGATAGAATTTTGCCATTCCTCCAGGTTTATTCTCTACTTTCATCGCTTACAAAGTTCTTGTAACCAATTCATTTATCTTATCAAACTGTATTACCTAGTCAGATAAAATGATTTCTTGTAAATGATAATGGCCACTGTATACAGGCTCAGAAGCTGTGGTTGCAAAGTGGTGCATAATATCTGAACTGTATAAATACTTCCTTACTTATCCTAATTTAAGAACTGTCAGTAAGTGGTATGTCAGTATGAATATTTAGTTTACTGCATTTAGAAGCCAATTCTGTTCACTGTCTCAAATTTTCTGGCTTTATATGTCCTTTTATATTTGGCTCAATAAAGCAAAATTAAAAAACCTAGCACCCTCAACAAATACATTGTGTATTGCTTGATTTAAAATATTAAATAATATTAAGTATTAAAATATCAAATAAAACATACTAAATTTAAAAACTTAAATCTAATAAATTCACAATTAGACTTTCAATAAATAGAATGTCAAGATCTGTAAGGCAGCTGTGTATAACTTGAGTATTGACACATCTAAGAGCCAAAATAAGAGGAAAAATACAATTTATAGTTTACTAATCATTTAAACTAGAAACACATACAAAGGTTACAGTCTTGTATTTCAGCATCCACTCCCTCCAAAGCAATGGTGGTAGAAGATGTTTCAGTGCTGTTTACAGTAAAAGTATTAATGTTGATCAGTGGTCTAACCAAGAGTTGCTTTATAAGCCTGATACATTCGTCTTTACATATCGTAGATCTTTATTGTATGTTTACTTGGGGGGAGAGGTTAATGTTAGTATTTAAACATTTTGCATCAGGTAGATTAAGTCCTAATAATGTCTGAATATTCCTGCATATAATAAGTTTTTACCATGTTCTATTTCCTTTTGTGTTGTCTCCATTATCAAAAGCAAAGTAGATGCATTTTTTAAGGTTTTTTTAAGCCTAATATAGAAAAATGTATGGGTTTGCTCATGTTTTCTACATACTTGAGCTGTAAACTGTTCACTTGAATGATGGATTTTTCTAAAGGGGCAAAGGCAGCAGAAAACATGCCTTGCAGTGGTAGAGATGGTAATTTGTGGTGTTTAACACCTCAACTGGACATGGCTACAGATGCTTCTTACTATCAAGGATATACCTTCTCAAGACAAAGTTGTTAAATTTTCTGTGCAATATCCAAACTATCAATCACCCATACTTCTTTGAGTATTCTTTTTATCTGAGCTTGACAGATTCACTGTTTCTTTTTGTTCCATTTCTCTTGCAATCCCTCAGGCAGAATGTTCTTTTCTTATAATTTTAATTCCAACAGCTATATATAATAAGGTATATTAAAGTAAGAGAAGAAAGATATTCAGAACCAATAAGCATCAATAAATAAATAAAAGCAAGTTAGCTTAAGCGCATTAACTTCTTTTGCTTTTCTTATCTGCACCCAAGAGCCTCAAACTACCTCCTCCTTTTACATAAATGTTGTAATATTGCATTGCTAGGATATTCTTTTGTACCAAAAATATTTTAAAAGAAAATGTTTACAGTATAAGCTGAAGTGAAAAAGGAGTCCAGTTATACCAATAATCAGAGTGAGGGAAAACTATGTTCTTACTACTGGTCAAAAATACAAAGCATGGCTATTTGTACGTACCCTCTTGTGTTGTCCAAGTACTGTCATCATAAAGACCTTATTTGTTGCAACAGCAATTTTGTTTGAACGGGACAACTAATTCTGTCCTTAAATAAAAAATAAATGGTATTTGACCTCTGAAGCTGGTTTCCTATTATTTATTGCTTTGGATGCTAGTTCTGTATCGGGTTAGCTTGGTGATGTAAGGTGGAAGCCCTTCAAGGCTTTTGGTTTCTTGCTAGCTGAAACTATGGATTTTAATGCCCACTATCCATGGGTACTGAAGTTCCAGAGAAATCTGTACCTAGAAACCATTACCAGGATAAACTTACTCATTAAACTGCAGAGCATGAAATGATACTGAGAATTTACATAAACAGACCTTAATTAGAAGTAGAATGGGGTTTTGCTTTGAGTAGTATTCTACCTTTTTCTAATACTGGCCATTTGATGCCTGGCCTGAGGTCTCTGAGATATGTACAGCTCTTTTATAATTTTGAAAGTCTCTTGTCCTTGCAAATGAGCAGCAGTACAGAAGGGCACTGGGAACCTAGGAAATGGCTCCATCATATGTGTGCAAAGTGGAGATGTCATTCCTACAAAAGCAGCTTTTTAGCTTGTTCAGAAAGACCTCAATAGCTCAGCATTTTCTGCAGGTAATCCCCACATATCCACATGGATAGTGGAACAACATGTCAAAACTCGTGTACGTGTTGAGCCCACAGTGGGAAATGGAAGGAAAATTAATTGTTAAAGCTAATTCAGAAAATGGGCAAACAGCAAGAGCATTTAGTTCTGGGTAAGAGAAAAATTCCATTAGCTGTTTGAAATATAAAAAAGTAAAAAATCTCTGGGTTGTATTTTTCTCTTGCATTTGGTACCAGGATTTTCAATATATATACACCGTTATTTTATACACTATTTCTTGTCCCTTTAACCTGTATATGCAGTAGGATCTTGGGGCATTGGGAAGAGAGTATCTTTTTGGAAGTAGATGAGATATGGATAATGTTTTTCCTTTTCCAGGTTTTTTTGACTTTTCTTTCCAGATCAGCATGGATTTATCACAAAGTAGTTGTGGCTTATTTTGTTTGCTCTGGTGCATCCATAACTTAAAGCTGTTCAATGATTTATTTTATTTTTACTGTTTTGTGTACAAGTGGGTATAGTTCATTATCTTGTCATGTTTACTGAAGAAGAGTGTTTATTCCTTATCAAGAGTCTAGACAGCTTCAGCCATGCTTTTAACTTTTTATAAAAAACAGATCTTCTGAAGTATTGCAAGTGATGTAAGAGTTAGAGGTTGGTGAACAGAAGTATGCTCTGTTCTTTCTGGCTAGTAATTGCAGGGTCTGTCCTCCCACGCCCTTGCTTTATATATGGGGCAGGAGGAATAGATGTAAGACGACACTTTAAATTATTAAAAGACTAAACTTCTGGTAGTTTAGTGGTTGGTTGGCTGACATAAACAGAGTACACTTTGCTCATATAACGCAGTGTAAAGTATTTTTGTGACTCCTTATAAAACCAGACAGCAAAAAATGGGGATGGAGTTATTTACAGATACTTTGTTATATAATACTGCATTCTTCATGGGTTACTGAGCTTTTCTGCAACTTCATAGGAGCATGAGTGTAAGGGTAGAGAGGAACAAAACAATTAAACTGCTATTCTTACGCTTTTTGTGTCTCCAAACGTAAATATCTTATGCATTCAATATTTTGGCATCTTAAAAATACATAATTTGGGTAAAACATCTTAGTAGTGATTCAAGCTTTCCATAACATTTGAGATCTAAATAATCTCAAAAACTATCCCTGTGTTATAAAAGAAACCTGAGTGGCAAAATACAACAAAGTTCATGTTTTCCTATACATGGAACATAAAGTTGTTAGATTGCTAAATTCCTCAGTGGATGTTGAAATCTCAGAACACAAATGGGGTTTTAAGTATTGCCCTTTCTTTCCTTTAGAAGATGGTGGCATACCCCTTTCCCTTCCTGAGGAACAACTAAGCCATGGTATAAAAGGTGGTTTTCTTGGTGTTCAGTTAAGTTGTTTTTCTTGTTTTGTTCCCCTCCATCTTATTGGCACAGCTTTGACAGTCTGTAGGGGACTACCTATATTGGAAAGTTTGCTTCTAATTTATATATACCATTTTTTTATAGTTGTCTTTTTGAAGTACTTTATTTTTCAAAGTTGTTTTTTCTTCTAGATCTTTGGGTTTTTTCTATAGTAGCAGTAAAAACTCTTGGCTTGGAAGAATCTGCAGGACACTATAGGAGTTTGATGGTAACATCTATCTACGTACAACTGACATTTGATTTTCAGCAAAGTTTCAAACATTACCTTAAAGCAGGTATTAAAAACATAGATGTTGGTTCTTGAATTTGCTTAAAAAGGTAATTTTAATCAGTCTGAGTCCTATTTTGATGTTTTTCACTTAATAGAGGCTAGGTGTTGTTATAGCCCAGTACTTCCTAGAAAAATTGAAACCCTTTGCTCTTTCTGCATTGTCATTTCTCTTAATGAATTATAGAATCACTACGGATGAATACTGAAAATGTGCTGTGAATCTGAAAAGCTATGGAGAGAAAGAAGGTAGCGGGAGAAAAATGGCACTGCAGATATGACTAAGTTAGTGATCAGTGCTACTTTAATAAACATTTTGAAGATGTATAGTCCATACCATGGCCTTCATATTTTGCAATTAACAATAATTGAATCAAAAGTGTGTTTCAAAGCATGCCCTAAAACTTATATGCTTGTAGAATACTCCAGAGATAAAAATCTTTCCGCATTTATTTTACTACGCGGAAAAGGTGTTACAATCCTCTGCTTCTTAATAACAAATTTTCGTGGCTTAAATTATAATTGTCAGTTCAGGCTGCAACTATAGTGGTATAGTATGAACAGCAGTACATTGCCATCAGAGCTCAAATGCAGTGTCTCAAGGCCAGATCTCTGGAGCCAGTGGAACAGGCGTTTTTGGACAGAAAGTAGAGGGGGCTGCTGTCAGGTGGAACCAGATTAGAATTAAAATTGAATGAGTTTTCCAGATGAGGAGACGTATTTCATGAAGGATGAAGATAAAAAAGGTTGAGAAGGACAAACTGTATTTGAAAGATCTCCTTTTCAATTAAGGCAGAAGAAAAGAACCACTTCTCAGTCTTGGAGCATGCCAAGTCATCTGGATGTTGCTGTAAGATGGGTAGAGACTGTGGCTCTGGAAAATACACTTGTGGTATTAGCTGAAACCTTACTCCTGAAACAGGAGTGAGTTACTTTCCTGTTACCTTACTTACCTTAATGTGTTACTCCTGTTACTTAAGGTGACAGGAGTTACCTTACTCCGGTTGCAGTAACCTGGAACTTTTTGAGGTGTTGAGCTGTATTCACAGAGATAACAAGACAGGAGACGTTGAGGCTCTTTTGTATATCTGAGGAAACAGTGAAGGGAATAGACCTGAAGTGTACTATAGGAGAAATGAGAATCTTTTAGATAAAGCCTACTCGCAAAGAAAAGACTTCTCTGAATGCATTGTTACAGGAAGTGGCTTTTGTTTGATTGGTTAAAAGAGGAGTGTAAAGAGCAATGAAGTCAGAAAGATGTCTTGGTAATGTCTGTGAAACAAAAGCTCTTCTTGGCTCTCAGAAAAGGGCAAGTCAGCGTTTTTAGCTGAATGACAAAGTTGAATGTAAGTTGCAAATGAGAAGTATGTCATGAATATAAGGCATTGTTACTTACATACACCTCAGTGCGCTAGATGTTACCACAAAACTGAGTATTTGCAGGTAGGACATTAAATTGTAGAAGTGAGCACTAAACCTGCGTGCTCAGCATGGTAGTATAAGGAGGTTCATACTGCATAGCTGAGTCTGTAGAAATAGAAGTCAATTCAAAATACCAGCAGTAGGGAGATTACTCATTAATCACATTTGTGACTCATCTTATTAGATGTAATAGTAGATGTAGTGTGTTTAGGTTCTTGAGGAACTAGCTGCTCATTAGGAGAGAAAGTAATTTTGGTTAGCTTTAAATCACTCTCACAGACATGTGACTGAGGGATACTTTTTTGAGGAGCTGCTGGCCATAAATTGAGCAGTTCTGGGGGGCTGTACAAGTTACGGTAAAATTCATGGGCTACAAGAGAATCCATGCAACACTGCCTACAGCAGCGTTTCACTGGTGTCGTCCCCATGTCAGGGATGCAGGATGAGAGGAAGTTATCTTCTGGCTGGGCAGGAAACTCTCCACTGCTTTCTCAGTTGTATTTGGGGATTTGCTCAGGCTGCAGCAAATGTGTCCTTCACTGAATTTGCTCTGCATGCTTTAGTTAGAGTTCCTTACAACAAGATGCTACCTATTTAAAATACTGCCACAGTTCCATATACTGTTATACAAATAATAGAAGGGTTTTTATTTTTTTCAAGCTCTTAGAGCAGCTATTCAACAGAACAGGAGACAGGTCTCCTGTCTACTCTGATTCCTTGCTCTTTTGACAGTGTTGCCTCTTGACAAACTGATGCTTCTTGGGAAAAATTGGGTATCACTGCACCTATTCCTTGAAGTGCTCATGTCATCTCTATCTCTGCCATCCTAATGTCTTATTGCTGAGACCGCTACCAACAGTTATAGGAGACCATGGTAGCAGGGAACCTAAATTTAGTGAATGAGATAAAAATCTGCATGCAAAAATCTTAAGGTTCCTTTCTCCAAACCAGTAAATCCTTTCCAATAAAAGCCATGCTTAGCTCTTCCAGCCCATTAAAGCACAGTGCTACTGAAGTGTGAGATAGCAGCCACTAACTTAGCATTGTAAAACTTTACAAAGTTTTAGCCTGGATCCAGGCTAGTTGTCCACTGTACTGGCAAGAAGACCAAATTGTTCTTTGGCTTTTTAAAGCTCAGTTGACCTATCCAGTACAATCTGGTGGGAAAAATGGACAAGGCAATTCAGGAAAGGAAGGAGAGGCCAAAAAAGAGGGGTGAACTATCAAGTAGTTATCTCTAAAGACAAAGTGGGAGTGGAAACCCAGGAAGAGAGTGTGAAATTAAACAGGATATTTGTTATCTATACTGTAAGGGTTTCCCTGTCCTGTACAGAAGCATGCAATACTTGTTCCTGTTACATGCTACCAGACCAGATGTGGGATAGTGTCTGTCTTCTCATATTTCTTAGTGGTAGTCTCATGAAAGCTGCTTTTTTTCCTTTTTCCTGCATGATGTCAGACAATGTTACTGACATACAACATTACTCTATCACTACTTTCTTGCCCAGGAACCTTAATGCTGTTTTTGCTGTGCTGTAGCATAATCTTTATTCATGCTCTTGATTGAGGCACCAAGACAATGTGGAGAGGTATGTTTCACGTGATGAGTGTGGCAGCTGTGGTTATCAGACCACCAGGCACATCAAGATTTTAAAATCTTCTTAACTTTTTTTTTCCCATCTGGTGAGGTGTAATTAACAGAAGGTATTTGTTGCCAGCTTCAAAACTAAAACTAGGTTATGTATACACTATTATCCTTTCTAAGTCTTATAAGTAAGTGGGATGTTTTGGTACACTTTTCCTCTACTGAAACTGTCTGTGATAAGTTAAAAATGAAGGATTTTATCTAATTCCCTTGTACTTCATTTTTCACTTGTACTTCAGATTTCAGGTGGATGGGAGAGGGGAAAAGGGGAAAAAAAAAAACCCAACCCAACAACAAAATATCCTTTCTTGATATGAGATACAATTAGAATCATAGAATCAGCATTCTCCTGGACAAACTGGTGGCTTGT
>NW_010554035.1:33559-67897 GCF_000687285.1 Phaethon lepturus | reverse complement strand
CGGAGGAGTTGCCTCCCCCCCACACACTGCAGAGCTTCCCAAAGCTCCGCACACCTTCCAGAAGGTTCTCCCGCCCCTGCAGGGAAACCGCCCTGAGGAGCTTGTGGCAAGTGGGCCACAGCTAGCCGTGCCCACCTGTGGGGTGCCCCCTGCAGCGAAAGAAGAGTAAGACCGAGCTTTGGAAAACCTTCTCAGTCAGTCCCTAACGCGCAGACAGCCCGTGTGCGAGGAAGGTGGGTCACAGAGCTCCCCCCGTGTTGGCGGCCGCACGCCGTGCTGAGCGGCGGCAGTGCAGAGGAAGGTGAGATGTCGGCTCTCGCTGGGGGCTTTTTCTTTGCGCGTGTCTGACTACCTCTCAAGCTACAAATTAATTTGCCAAGGTATATCCGAAAGACACCAGTTCTGCAGATAACTGACGTTCCTACCTGCCTACGTATGGCGTCTATGATGCAGCAGCTCTCCGTGAGGCACTGAGGGAAGGGCCTGGATCGCTGGTTTCCCCCCGCTGTGCCGCCTCCTCTGGCACTGGATCCAAGGTGCTCCGCTCCGCTTGCCATCGGAGGGATTAAACTCAAGGCTGCTTTCATTAGTGATTACATTTGAAATACATCTAGAAGGGCTGAAAAACAAACCAAAAAACCCAACCCCACTCCAACAAAGAACAACCCTTCTGTATTCAGTCCCAAGATGTTCAAGATTCCTAGAGGAAAATGATTTTGTTTTGGGGTGGTTGCTAAAACGCTCTGTTCAAAGAGCTATTCCACTGCTGTTCCAGTTCTTAGTGTTTAAATGACTGAGAAGTAGAGGTCATTAAAGGAGGTTTCTCAGAAGTGCTGAATATTCACTGTTTTACTGAACAGGCACTCCAAAGAGTGAATCTCCTCATTTATCTTTCTTCCTTCGAGATGAAAGGAAGCCATTTTGGCAGCATTCAGACAAGGGGAGATTTGGGGTAGCCAACCTGCTACTGTGTATTTGAATGCCATTGCTTTTTATGGCTGTGCAGGTGTGAAAACTGCCAACAAATTTCTTGTAGGCACTGCTGTAAATATTCTGTAATTTCAGTGGAAGTCTAGACAACTTCTTAGACTTCCTCAAGACGCAGAGGAGTAGGTCCCTGAGAAGAGAAATTCAGTATATGGTATTCATGCTGCTGCTTTATTTGACAGTTTAATCTCGCCATCCAGATGTTTAGAGCAATGCGACTGTTCGTTCTTTCTCTTAAAATGGCGGTCTTGCATTCGCTCCCACTGATGCTCAGGGTGATGGGGCTGGCAAGTGTCCTCATTATGGCCATACCTGCTGTGCTGTCCCCATAGCTTTCAACAACAATCATTTTTAACCTTGACACGTTAAAAAGCTTGGCATTACAGCTCGGCATATGCTTTGCTATTGAATTAGCACATGGAGAAGGAGCCAATAGAGTTCCTACATGAAATTGAAAAGCGTGTATTTTAGTTACCTTTCATTTTGAAACCTCCTTTCACCAAGTAAAAATTTAAAGTAGATAATCAGTTTGACCAATAGCCAACTTTCAATATTGCTGTCTTGTCTGCAAATGGATTAAGGACTACAGTCAGAAATTATTTACTTTTAATGTCACTCCAGAGTGAATGTTGTTGCTGGCTAAATGCATGAAGTGCTTCCTGATTATTAGAAAGGACTTTTGGTACTGAATTTTTGCAGACTGGCAACATAATGCTTACTTATCAAGACAACCCTGTGTTCACTTCCTTAAAACAGTTTTTATCTTGCTTTTCCATGCCTTGAGGATTCTTGAAAATACCTATTCTAATACATCTTAGGTTCCTCCTTGCTATTTTAACAACAGACTTTCCCCCCACACACTCCCCCCCAGCTGAACAACACTGACAGCTGCTGTGGCTAGGATTCAGACACCCTAACTTTGTCTAATCTAAACTTTTTTTCAGAACTCCCCATCTAGTCCCTTCCTAACTAGAGAGAGATCAGCATCTTTAGAGGACAGTTCACACATTCCTCAGAGAGTTGGATTTAAGATGTTTCTATCTGTGGCCATTTCTCTCCTGGGAATAGAAATGACAACTAGACTAACATTAGACAACAAAGAAGTTACATAAACCCATGCCTCAGTCTCCGAGGCAAAAACCCGACTTTGTATTTCAAGTTGCTGGTTTTGAATTGCCTATGCTAAATCTAAGGATTACCTCACATGAACCTGATCTGAGCTAAGCTGTACAGTGCTCCTGTCTTTATCCAAAGATAGTCAAGCTTCAGCTTGTATTTCTGACACTAAATGGCTTGGATTCACTAGTCAACACTGAATAAAGTAACAATGGCTGGTGAAGAACAGGATACGAGACCTATGCTCTGAGAAAGCTCACCGGTGCTTCTTACATATCCCACTACTGAGTCTTTCTGCATGCATGGGGTCTCATTCATGATCACATGGAAATTTCCCTGGGACAAACTGGCAATGGCCTTTGGATTTTTCTTGCTCTCAGCAATATGGGATTATCTGGGCATATTTTACCTGATCCATGATATACCATTTTGCAAGCAATTAATTTTATATTTCTGAAGAGTAAAGTCCTTAGTCTACCTAAATTATTTGGGTTTAAAGTAGAAGTACCTTTTATAATATAAAGCATGGAGGAGCTCATTACCTCTTCTGGCTTCAAGCCCTAGAAAACTCTATAGAATAAAGCTGATTTTCTTGAGTAGGATTTTGTACTCAGATAATCAAATTCTTCAGTGTTTAGGGATGACATGATTAATTCAATGATTTAATTAATTTTATGATTTAACTTCAGTCCAACAACAAGTTATTGTGAAAGTGGTTTGATTATGGTATTGTTTACTGTTTAGTGTAATTATAACAGTAGAATACTTCCCAAATACACCTTCTCAATGTTATCATTGCTTTATAACCACCATCTCCTTCCAGACAGGTATAGTTGGATTTTAAGTACTTACTTTGACCTTCCCCACTTACGGAGATAACAGGAAACTGCTGGTTTTGCCCAAGGTACCTGGATACACATGTCAAATTAAACCCTTTGCTTTTAATTTATGTTCTTCTATCAGTTGTGATAGGATCCAATGTGACATAGAGCAAGTGCACAACTTTTTTTCACATATCCATCTATTTGGACTATTGTTTGTCTTGTTTTCTTTGTTGTGCTAAGTTCAGATATAAATAACCTGTTATAAAACCCTCTGCAGGGAAAAGAAACAGTGAATGAGTTCTCTATACCTACAAATATAACTAATAAAATACAAAAGCATAATAAAGAAAAGATCCATCTTAGACGAACCACATCATTTTAAAATTTGATAGTCTTAATGATACCTAATTTATCAATGAAAGAAATGCAAGTATCTGATTTTCTTTTGGAAAATATATATTGATGCATAAAATTCATCACAATTCCTTCAGCTGATCAAACGAAATAACACAGCATTAGATCTAGATTGCAGTCTCAGAACTGCGATGGCAACATATTAGATCTTGGATCATTTGCAAAGTCTCAATACAGTTAGCAATTTGGAAAACTGATCAGTAGTATTTTCACTGCTGAAGTCCATGTCTCAACCTGAAAAATATATTATCACAATGATGGTAATTTGCTTTAGAATAAGGCACAGAGAAAAATGTGCGATGTCGCTCTATTCCCACTGGTGCACAATATATATACACACACATAGTTTTGAAGAAAAATCTCTGTTACTGTGCCCTACATTGATCCCCTTGTACTTTTTGCCCTTTTGTTTTATGTCCTTTCTAGCCAGTGGAAGAGGATGATAATTATCAGCCAGTAAAAACTGTAGCAAATACCAGACAAAGTAACAGAGGAGTTTAACATACTGCCAGCATTCCAAGGTCAAGCTCCTGTGACATGGATTGCTTTAGGAAGGCAAAGGTGTGTAAGTATGAATATCCAGCTGCTTAAAATAGGAATAGATACAACACACTTCTGTCTACCTTGTGTGCTGAACTAGAATTTAAGTTGCCTTAATTGCTATTCATCTTCATTTTGGTATTTCAATAATACATTACACTAATAGCAGATACTGTGACACATTTTCTTGTCAAACATAGTCATGTACTGAGCAGTGCACTGGGAGAAAATGATTGAGGAAATTGTTGAAGTGGGAAAAAAAAAGTCTTTACTACCATGCAAGAGGGCTGAGCTTGCTATTCCAGTTTTTAAGTTCTAAGCATGCTGATAAAAAATGCCAACACCCAGGGTACTTAAGGTTTTCCTGACAGATTTGGCTAATTTTCCTAACTTCTTTTCATTTGTTTAATATCTGATTTCATATGAAATGAGAAGTGTTTTTTTTTTCCCAGATTAGAAGTACATTAGGTATAAATTATCCACTGAACTATGGCCCTATCAAATTAAAAATAAGGAGTCTACCAGAAAAACTGTAACAGTCATCCCCCACCTGTACCCCCCCGCTCCCAAAAGAAATCATACCTTCCAAAAGAAAATTTAGGATAAAAATAGAATACTGAAAAGTGGCATACCTTGTGTTCCAATTAATCAGTTATTTGCTTGGTCAATGGATTTTTAAATTTACATGAAGACTTCACCATAATTCTGGGTTGTGTTGTGTTACAAATAACATTGTAAGAATATTATTTACAAAGCACATTTTTTGTTTTCCTGTTGTCATATTTATTGTTCTATTTGCATTCCATAAGCATAGATTAACTTCGTATTTGTGGGTGCACACTTTATTCTTACAGCATGTGTTACTTCAAAACTTTATTGGAGGACCATGCAATTTTCTTCTGAAGGGTAAATGAAGTGTGGACCCACAAATGTGAAGTCTATCTACATTCATCCTGCCTTGGATGCAGACGTAAGCCCGAGTTGAAGAAATGGAACAGAAAAGTCAGAACAAAATGTGCTCTATACCTGATAGATTAAACAAATGCGCATTTTGAAGAAGGTAAGTGGCAATTATGCCCGAACTCCATTTGATTATCCTGCAGAAGATTAGGTGGGTAGTTTCTGATCTTTTTGGCTCATGTTTAGAATAATTTTGTTACGGGTTCCAGGCTTTGGTTCTTTCACTGGAATCTACATCATAACTTTGCCTTCTTAACAAAATTTCATGAAAACTCATTTCAAAACATAAATTTTTCAGGCCTCGGAGAAGCAGATGTTCTACTTAACATAGCCTATATCTGAATAGGCTAATCTACCACATTATCCCTACTGTGTAATAAAATGTGAACTGATTTGAAGAGCCTACATTTTACTGAAGTCCCCTATATTTGCAATTGGCTAGGTATATCAAAAGCAAAGCTGTCATGCAGAATTTTCCCTTGGTGAATCTGATACCTGATTTGGAGGTGTCATCTAGTAGCATGACTTGTACATAGTATCCACTGAGCCTGCATTTACTTAATTTTTAAAGGGTACTCCCTTGAGCAGTTCTGCAAGTACTCAAAGGGCAAAGCTTGTACAACAGTTCTCCTAAGCTGGTTCTCTATCCAGGTTCCCAAGTTATTACAGAAGCAAGAAACAAAAGCAGGAAGTGAGATTATAAAAAATTTTTGCAGAGGAAAACTAGGTACAAAAAGATGCAAGCTGATAGTGCTCGGGTTTTATTGAAAGATGGATGATTCAGATTCAGACTCATAGAGTAGCCATTCAAAGACGGTTATCTTTTGTAATACCACCCTTTATGAGAACATGAACTCATATCTACTTGAATAGATCATTAATCATTAATTAAAAAGAAGCCAAGAGGGGGTAGAGCAAGACAAAAAGGTCCGGGTATTTAGCAGACAACAGGATTATGGCAGTTTTTACATTCCACGGAGGTGCAATCATAAACTGTGAAAATATTCAAAGATTATTAGATAGACAGTTCCAGGCCCAGCTGGAAGGCCACCACCCTCCTCCCAGACCTACTTCCCTGAATGAGGCATGCAGAGCAATTGGTTAATCTGTGTTTGAGCACATGATCTTGTTTACTGCCATCACTGAGGCTCCATGAAATCAGAGGTCAAGGGCCTTATGCAATCCATCAGCCTTTCGGAGTATTTAAACCCTTGGTGCTCAAACTGGTGCACGGATCCAAATGTAGATCTGGCTGCTGCAAGTGAAGCACACCTCTGAGAACAAAGATCTGTCCGTAGACCCATCACTAAATAGCACTGAACTACTAGTTTTCAAACTAAAAAGAACTATTAAAGTATAATCACAGCATGATCAATAATTGAACTATTTAAAACATTTTATGATTCTCATCACAGAAAAATTTAAGCAGCATGAAAACCCTAGTCCCAGAGGTGTGCATTATTTGTATAGAAGACACTCTTAAGTAGTAGTCGTCTGGAAAAAGAATCCCTAATTAGGCAAAGTGGCTTTCAGGGCACTAATCATAGTAAAGGGTAATTTTGAGTTAGCATCACTGTAATTGCAAGACAAATCCATTGACTCGGTCACAGGAGCTTCCCTTCAAAAGCTGTCACTTCGTAGCAGTCTCTTTCTCCAGACACTGAACAGCCATGGCAACTAGTAGTTGCACTTCGAGCACAGAAATTAGTGAGAGTTATCTGCGATGCTGGCTTTGCGTAAGTCAGCATCAGGTACGTAGTCTGCTTCATGCTCTTAAACAGAATAATTAGGCATCTTTCTTAACTTGAAAATTCCCCTTTGTGCGAATGGTTATTTTTGTGTGTATGTGTATGCAGACAGTTAATAACTTCACAGGCATTTTAGTGCCTTAGTACTGCTAGAAGTTGAAGTATTTTCTTTTTAATGATGTCCAAACAAATTATCTGTTAAAAATAAACTGCGTGGTAGCACAGTGGGAAATGAAATTTAGCAGGCAGAAGATCAAAAGGAATTAAGTGCCAGAGCTCTGGCCTATGTGCTCATAAAAATTGATTTGACTTAATAAGTTTAATGCAAAAGGGAATTGCATTGTGTGCACTGCTTTCCTGTTGATTTTTAAAAAGTATGGGAGCACATCTTCCCTGCCATTGTCCATTAACTATGCCCATGAATACATAAATATAAACTGGGTGCTTCACTTCTTTTTTAAGTAACTCTTATCAGCATTTTATAGCAAAGCACAGTAACTGGATTCACCAAAAAAAACCTGCTAAAAGCTGCTACTTTCCACTCATATGAAATGCTCACTTCTTTTTCCCATGTCGATATTAAAAAAAGAAAATCCCTGATTTTTTAAAAATTATTTGTGTAATTACCCTCTGTTTCAGCAAAGCGTGGAGGTGGTATATCATAAGAAGGTAAAGGTAGCTGTTAGAAGTATCGTTTAATATTACTTAATGATATTTTTTGAGTTTTGGGTTTTGGCTTTTTTTCAGGGTGAAAATTAGCTTGGTTTGGATCAAAAGCTCGTGTGGAACAGTGTATTTAACTTCTCTAACAAGCAAGTACTTTCTGTTTATGTTACGTCTTGTAATCAACTTCTAAAAGGTTGTTTAATTTTTGGATGTAAAATCCACAATGCTTATCAATCATAAAAAACATTGCCTTGATGCATTCTTGCACTTACTTCTTACCTTCTCAGTTAAGCACTGTCGTGGTCTCTTGCTTTTGCGAGAGTGTACAAAGCAGTATGACCACTTTTCTGCAAAATCATTTTGCCTGTATGAGAATGTATGTGCATGATACCTGCTTGGCCAGGCAGCCACGGCTCTTAAACAATCCCGTCATTTGTTCAAGGACAGTTTTCTTATATATGTTGATAAATGGGTAGTCTATTTCCGTCGTAGCTGCTACCACAATCACGAAGCAACAAAGTATTCCAACTCCAAGCATACTTGAGGTGAAGACAAAGATTGAATGCAGTCTAAAATGCAAAGCTTAGGTTACGTGACCTGCCTTATCTGTCCTTGACTAGTTGGAGATCTCTTTGCTCCGTGATTTTATTACATCTGTTTCTCTCCCAGGTGTTTGATGTACATCCCCTACACTTAACTCTGAATTCCATCACATAACCGTCTAGCCATACAGTTGCCATACTTAATGAGAGTCCAGGTGCCATGGTGAAGTACTGGGGCGGGGGGCAGTTGTGTTTGCCCATTGCTCCCCAACACTGAAACATCACGCATGGAACCGAGTGGTAAGAAGGCTGGGATTTATTGGAAAGTTTCTTTTTGGATTACTGAGCCCCAGTTGAGCCTGGCTGAGAGCTGCTGGATTACAGGGCAGGCAGCAGAATTTGGCTGCTGGAAAAAAGTCCTGCGCCTGTCACACATTAACATCAGTCTCATCTTTGTCACAAAGACTCTTAAGTCGCCACAGAACCAAGTCAGATGACCAATTTATGAACATACTTCTGACACATCCTTTGTCTCTGTTTCCTGATATTCTGGTCTTGTTTGAAAAATACTAAGAGCCAGTCTATGATATTTCATTAACCTGGGCTTCTCTAGCCTTTCCCTTACCACTCACCATACCAGAGAGAATCTAAATTAAAATAGGAAGTGTTGAGAATCTACCTTGTTTTATCCTACCTTGATTTAAGTAGCATCAGGGAAGACAGAATTAAGCTGTTATTTATGCAATGTATTTTTTTCCTTTGATAAGTGCCCAAACACGTTGGAAACCTATGTCTTAGTAAGAAAATTCAGATGCAGATTTTACTGCACATATCTCTTCTAAAGAGACTGTGTTAAAGGCATATATTTGCTTCTGTGTGCAAGTTCATTAGAGAGTTAGCTATTTATTATAGGAATTTAGAGGAAACTGCCATCAACTTTTATGCTTACTAAAAGTGTATTCACAGACCGTGACCATGAACAAGCTCTTCTTGTGTGGGGCCTTGTATGAAGAAAATGTTTTTGCAATTCACAATTCTGAACCAAAGTCCAGGAATATGAATGTTTCTGAATCCTCTCTCAAAATCTGGTCCTTGGAGTTAGTTTCTTACCTGAAGTGCCCCATTTCTGATCCTTGGCTTGTGAATAATGACTTCAGGATCAGACCTTAAAAACTTTGTTTCAAAATATGTTAAGCTTTACACTGAAAGAAGATCTCTAAGGAGTGATACCATCCAAGGGGCAAATTCTGCTGTGGCAATCAGTGCTTATGTATGACAGGTGTTCTAATTCTGTTCAAGTCAGCAGTTTAAACTGCTTAGTCCTGTAAATTACAACAGTCACACATTATTCTTGCAGGAAAAATGGATATCCACGTGGACTTTTCTGGGGAAAGATAAAACGAACACAGCAGTATTCTTCCCTTGTTCTTATGCTGTTATTCCCACAGGCTTGCACCTGCAGCCTGGTACTATTACGGCAAGCTCTTAGGGGAACCAATTGCCACTGGCACAGAACTCGCCCCTTCCTTCCCCCTCTTCCTGCCCCTCGGTCGTAGCCTTTGGTTTTCATTAGAGACCCAGAGACACGCGTGCACAAAGCCCCACAACCTGTCAGCAGACAGAACTGCCCTGATCAAGGCCCACTTTGGTCAGTGCCGACAGTGCTATGAGCAGGAACAACCAGACAAGGCTTGAGCTCTTAGGGCTCCTGACAGGTTAGAACCACCCCCCCGCCCACAAGAAGAGCCTCTGGGAAAGATCTTCCTTTTCCCTTTTCTCGCTCTCCTTTTTTTCTCCCAGAAGTAACTTTTACCATTAGAGTCAACATATGCCACCAGGCACACTATGGGACCTGCTAAAGCTTTGTTGATGTGAACATCTTTTGTGCAACACTTCCAATAGCAAAACTATATTCAACTGCTAGAAATAGAAGTAGTTCATTTTTTCAGTTGAGCTTATTTAACTGCCTTTTCCCATCCTACAGTGCATCAAAAATATGCAAGTGTATATATAATATGCATGTGTAAACACAGATACACACACATGAAAAAAATCTCAGCTACTCTTTGAATTCAACCTCTTATCCCAGTTTATTTAGAAGCAGCTTATATCTTCTCCACTAACAATGCCAAAAATCTTCCCTGCAGCAGAGCAAGTGTACTTCTCATTTATGTACTGAGTTAGGACTGTACTTGGACAGCCTACACAGAGTGCCTAGGGTCTGTTTATTTGGGCAAAGCAAGCAGCACGCAGTCCAGTTTGCATCTAGAGCGTTATTGCCCTTAATCCCATTAACAATAGTTGTGACAGAACTACTAAAGGCTGCGATCCATAAAAGACTCAACACTAAGCGCACAGGAGAGCTCCCACTGACTTGCTGAGCAGGAGCAGCATTTGTGTACATATATTCTCAGTGCCAACAATGGACAGCCCAGCGCAGACCACTGCAGACTACGGTTCAGAAACATCAGGTCATACTTCTACTCAAACGTGCCCCAGAGTAACCATGGAAAGAGCATTGGTGAAAACATTTTTACTATCATACTACTCTATCATCTCATTACAGCTGTAGGTTTTCTCCCTTTCTCTCTCACATTGTCATGAGAAAAATAGTGGTTCCCAGCTGACACAGAAGATAAAATCTGTAAGCATGCAAAGTGAGACAAAGTATTTTTTAAAGACTGTCACTTTTGTTAGTAAGAGACAAAATTCCTAGTCTGACTGCTAACAGCTTTTAAACTTATTTCCATAATAACCATTAGTTCCTGGTGCTTTCTAAAGGTTATCAAGAACCTTGCAGGTAATTAACATCTCACTGAATATATCACAGTAGAACAACTAAATGTACTAACATATAAACAGAGAAATTAAATTACGCAACAAGCTTCTAATCATAGTACTAATAATACAGAAGGTGAGCCACATTTCTCATATACCCAAAATGATGGTCCATTTGCTACATTTCAGCCAACCATGGACAACTCACCTTTCCTTGTGATGACAGATCATATAAAAAAAATCTAGTTATCAACAGCAGCTCAGAAAAACAGCACAGAAGCAACCCTTACTTATTTCCCAAGGTCTAGCATCCAGCATTAAGATGGCGAAGACAAAATACCAAAGGATGCCACGTCACCTTTTTAATAGTCTTCATTATGAAAGCTGTTGATTCCACCTCTGTTGCACTGAATAACTCTACAGATCAACAGGTGTGCAAAAGGGGTTTCCTTGTGGTATGTGACCATTTTGTTTGTTTTTAATTAGAAAATGCAGGACCCAGCTGGTTCCGAGATGAAAGTTGTAGTAAGACTAGAACAATAGGAACAATTAGTTTATGGCCATTGCAGGCTTTTTACTGTTGTATCGGAGTTTTTCTTAAATACTTGCTCCTAGCAGTGATGAGACCTGTGGGTGGGCTTCCATCCCCTCCTTTAGGAGAGAACCCACTCTCAGCACCATGCATAATCTGCCCTCTGGGCACCACCACTGTAATGAAAATGGAAAATGAATAACAAACAAAAAAGTCAGAAACATAAAAAATAAACATCACATTTATTTAAATAAAAATATACACACAGTGTACAATGGACATGGCTTATAGACAGCAGTGAAACAAAAATGCTAAATCCTGAAATATAAAAAGAGTTGAATTGCTATAGTTGTGCTTTATTTCTCTGAAGAAACACACACTACTGAACGAGTGTGGTTTTTATGTTACTTATACATAGCCCCATGTGCTCCAGAGTGTGACAGACGCATTACAAGGAACAGCTACACAAAATGAAAACAAATATCAAAGTAACTTGAGCTTTTAGAAATTTTAAAGGCAGACCATTCATAAACAAAACAGAAGTGCTGAAAACTTTTAAAGGACTTTGCAGGCATGGGAAGAGTACAAAACACCAGTCCCAGCAGTTGGAGACCTAAGTAAGAGTAGTGTGGTCCAAATCTCACCACTCCAAACCCCACAGATCCAGGGCACTTCTATTTATTACAGTCAGATTTCTACCATAACTCCTTCTCCCTGTCAGCACGCAAACCCCATGCTTTGTGTTTCACCTTTCTGGAATACGGACACATTGGTTCACAAGTGTCTTCTATTTTATTCATTCTGAAGTATTAAGTTTCATGTTCATTTGAGCAAATGCAACTTTTTCATCTTGGATCATGAGTATCATGCTGAAATTCGTTGTTGTTATATTACTTATTCAGTAGATGCTATGAGAGAAAGAGCAAATAAATGTTTGAGTGCTGCAGAGTGTAAGCTGAACGCTCTGGCAACACAACAGTCGGATGTGTTGAGTGAACTAAGGATAAAAAATAATGTTCTAGAGACTGAAGTCTGGGAATTTTTTTTTTTAAAAGGTATTTGTATGTGGTTTTTTTTAAACATGCAATTTACAAGGTAAGTCTGTGTTTTGAAGAACAGTAAATTATTTTAAAGCACTTTGATTGTAAACATCTGCTTTTAAGCTGCAAGTAAGTGAAAAGCAAGATGCAAATTCATGTCTCATGGCATTGCCTGTACAGCACACTTTACAATAAAAAAAAAGCATAAATATAGATATCAGTGGTTTCAAGTTTACAACATAGCCAACTGACACAATTTATGTTTAAGACTGTTAGCTGATTACATACATTAACTCACGCAAGTAATTTTGCTGCACAGTTTTTAATGTGATTTCTTTCTTTATTACACTGGTTGATGATCAGTGCATTTTCTGCTTTTTCTAAGTGGACCATACAATTTCTTGGAACTTGTGTTTAAACTAGAAAGAAAAATACGCTTATTCTCCGAAGCTTGCAATAGGCATATTATACAGTGGGCTTCAAAACAATACATTGCGCTTCTTTATACCTAAATTACTAGTGATGACTTAGAATACATTACATTTTATTTCACTGCAAATAAGTGAATTTTCATCAGGACTGATTGATTTAGACACAGGAAGTGTTTGTTAATGTCCTTATTTCAGTTATGTGATGCCAAAATTCAGACAGTGCAAAAATTAACATTGCAAAGGACTTCATTAAGGCTCTTCCTCAGTTAATATTTTGTTTCAGCTGTCCTTCTAAATTATTTCTTCTTTGTAACACGTACATTGCTAGTATTCCAGCAAAATACACAGCTTCACATAGACAAAAATTAGATAACATAATTAAAAATTTCTGTTTCCTAATTGCTCCATAAAAGCCAAAGTATAAAGATTAACAAGAACGTATTTTAAATTTCCCAAAAGAAGACTTCAGAAAAAAAGACCTGCCTGCTTAATAACGCCAGATTTATGCATGTTATGTATTATAATAGTATTACAATCATCACTGAGAAAAAATTACTTTAACTTCCCTTTCCTTTTTTTTTTTTTCCCCCGGTATTTTATACTAGCTCTCTATTTAGACACTAGTCTGTGGTACAAAAACCCTATATAAGCATGTAATATATGGTACAAATATTCAGAGCTAGAAGCCCTTATTTCAGGATTCCTCGAGGCAGATCCTGTTGATTTTATTTCTACAAATAGTATCTTCCGTGAGTAAGACAGCATTTGGCTTTAGATGCCAGATATATTTTTGAATGTTCATCTTCTATGTCTTGAGAACTGCCCTCCCCTCAAAGCAGATGATTTTATACCTTACAAAAGTTTTAAGAGAGCAGATATGGAACATTTTCTGTGTATCTGCCACCAAGATCAGTATGTTTCCCTTAACACTTTCTGGTGTCGCTTGCTCATAAAAATTCATTTGCTTAATTTTACTCCTCTGATATTGACAGTGAAGTACAAAGATATGTGCGAGACCTCGGGGGTGATTTAACTCCTCTGTTAGGCATTCAAACAACGCACTGGCCTTGATGCAGCTTCTGCAAAGTGTATAACGTACTCCAAGTAACATCACTGTCAACCTACAGCAAACCACCCTTTGTTTCTTCATAAAAGGCAAACCAGAAAAACCACTAGTTTTGAATCCACGCTTAGCTGACGACCCAGTTTTGATGACACAGCCTTTGCCTGTACAGACTGCAGTAGCCCACGGCAGGCGATGACCAAACACACACACGCTTGAGCCTCTTTCAGTACTGAAGCAACAAGCCTCTTCTAGAAGACTTGGAACTGCGTCAGCGGGTTTTACAAGGGTCTCGTAACCTACAAAAAAGATGTTCCAATCAAAAAAATTGGCTTGAAAAAGTTCAGCCTTATGTAGCGCAAAACCCAGCCTACTCTTCTGTAATGGCCCAAGCTCAGTGAAGTTTCATTGCAGCACACTGATGCAAGGTTTTGTTTTTTTTCTTAAATAATCTATTATTTGTTGAAGATAATTAATGTCACAAGAACATACTGGGAGTGCCTGCTAAAGCAAAAAGGACAGTAATCCAATGCCTTTTTTTTTTTCCTTCTTTTTTTCCCCCTGCAAAAACGTGGCTTCAATGTGGAAACCATCTTAAATGTTAAGGTCATATGATAGTCACAATGGCAATTTAGAACCCAAGTGGGATTAAAATGCTGAGGTGAGATCTTGAAAGACTGTTTTCCTGATGAGAAGGAAATCTGTAGAATTTCGTATTTTGAACTTGACAGAATGCTCATGGGACTAAAATAAAGAACCAGAGGAACCTATAGTACACACCAGTGAATACCATCCCCACATAGACTTCTACAGACTGTTTCACAATTACTGTAGGAAGGCCAGCATTCTCTGTTGCACATCTGTGGGATTACTTCAGAGGTGCATGAGGAATTTATCACTATTTCTAAACTGTACAGGTAGGGTTTTTTTAAGCTAATAATAAACATGGCAGATAGCGAGGGCTAGCGCGGCAGTCTGACAGAACAAAACGTTCCTTTCCTAGGAAGATTTACGTTCCATAAATTTACAGAGAAGTTTTGTGCAGATCAGCACAAATTTATGCACGTGTGTACCCACCCAAATGAGTAGTGCCCACTTCTTGTACATGACGGGGGAAAAAAAATCAAGGCATTATATTCTCACCTGCCTGAGCTTATCTGTGATGCAGTACCAATTCTGACATCTACTGTTAAAGTAATACATTCCAGAAGAACAAAGTCATTCATGATAGCACGTTATATAATAGAAATAAACAACAATGCACCAAAACACTATTTAAATGACCTACTTTACTTTCGAAAAAAGTTCCAATTAGTATGTAAATCTATTGTATAGGTGAATTCCTGGCTTCACTGAAGTCAAGGAATATTGGAATGAGGCGCTCTTCCTGATGTTCTCCTACAAGTCCCAAAGCCTCATCTTGCTAATACACAAGATGGGTTTAATTTTATTCACGATAGATCCTTCCATGTAATCACCCAAGCAGAGTTTGCAGAACCAGGCTCTTAAATATGTATTTTTACTTGTATAGTTACAGATTTATACCCAGTAATGGGCATTAATGGATTAAAAAGAACAAATTATAACTTACGGTGCATCAAGAGTTCTTTGATTTCCATAGGAGCAAGCAAACATTAACTTCCTTTATCCATGGCAATTACAATTTCCTACAGATGCTCAAATTCCCAGTGCAGTTTCATCAGGATAAAATTCTCATACTTCTGCTCTAGATATTTTTTTCTCAGAAAGAATGCATTACATAAAGGTCAGTAACCAGTGAATACTTGGGAGTTTTATAATTGTATTTCTCTCTGGGAGGCAGAAGGCAGCAATAGATAGATACAATTAGAAAACACAAGTGTTCTTTGCAAGACAAATTTCAGGACTAACACAGGCTGGCAGAAGCATTAACATTCATTTTTAAAGTTGATAGTTCTTCATACCAGAGTGTCTACATGCATCATTACAAAGTTGATATAAACCAGCTTCAGGGGCCAACTAGTCCTAATATGGCAGGTTACTCATAACTATAACATTTATCTTAAGTTCTGTAAAAACATACATGGTTTTATAGCCTAAAGAGACATTAACTCTTGTATACACAATTCATTTTCCCTACCACTAAAGAAAATTTAGTTTTAAGGGTTTCAGTAAACGGGAACATGACAGGTCAAATTCAGGTCACCTTACTTGAAGAATTAATCCCCCCGATTTCAATGGGAGTTACGTGAAAGTGAAATAAGTGGTATTCGGCTGTGGTACAGAAAGCCAAGAACAATACATCCAAATGAACTGCAAGGAATCAGAATGGAATTACTGAAATTACAGGCTGTAATTACTAAAAACATATTATGAAGTTACCATGATTATGTAAAAAAGCTAAACGTAATTACCAAAATTATCTTTAGCCCAAGTATTAACATCAGTATCTTTCATAAATACTTCTGTGAAGGATTTAATCATTAATTATCAAGACCTTGGTGCTATGCTGGTTGCAGAAAACACTATTTCCAGCAGAAGAGACTCCTTAGATCAAATCTCAGGTTTTGGTTCGTAGACAGATTGCCATCTTCCAGGTTGCTAACCTCACCTCCTACAGCAAACAGCATTTCCCTTTTTAATCTTCAATCAAATGACCCAAATTTGCTGGCTTATGAGTCATACTAAGCTTCAACTTCACAAAGAAAAGTTGAATATATTTGGTTTTGAGAATATTCAGTTCATCACTTTTTCATTATATTTTATTTCATAACGACTAACTGAAGTTATTTTAATGTAAAATGATAAAACCTGATAAAAATAACACCTCGACTGGTTACACATTCCCAATTAATAAGTCATAAACAGCAATTTTATATTCACTAATTAGCATGATGTATGTTCCTGATTACATTTTTGTTAAACTTAGGTGTCAGCTTTTCCATATGTCCCTTCTGGAGGTCTGTAGTACTTTGGGAAAGCCATCAGCTGTATCATGTTGAATGCATACTTTCTGCATTTGACATTCTTCAGTACATTCTCTATGCGGCATCCTTCTCTAGTGAAAGGGGGAAAAAGTACAACTTCATGAAACACAGAATAAATAAATATGCTTTATTTGTTCATTGCAGAGTTTCAGCAACAGTTGAAGTAAAAATAACAAAGATTCAACTCTACATTTTTGTTCTCCACAAGTGATGATACATCTTACAAAATTAAATCCAAGGCCAGGCCCAGTACAGTTATTGCCCTCAGAAATAGGTGATAAGATTTTTTTCCCCCTAATATATTTGCCCTTCAGGTTTAAAGTTCAGTAAAAAAAAAATTAAATACTTGAATGATACATTTTCTTCTAATTCCAGAAATATATTTGCCTTTTAAACCTTCTCATACTTTTTTTCAAATTGTTTACTATATGTGTGAGAGTACACGTTGCCCTAAAAATGCGTATTCTAGGAATAAGGCATTTTATTAAGTCTGGCCCTAGAGATTTGTGAAGGAAAGTTTAATCTCTGCTTCATTTCCTGTATGTTCGGCTTTGCAATGAAAAAAAGAAGAGAGAATGGCTTTTCAAACAGCCCAATCCAACTCTCTGCTTTATAAAGGAAGGATGTTTGTTCACATACAGTACAAAAGTCACAAGTGCCAAAGTGGTGCATCAAGACATAAACAGGACTTTGCTAAAAAGAATATAAAAGTGTCTTGAAAGCAAAAGCAACTAAAGCAACAATTACAAACAGGTTAATTTCCTTACAAACCAGAACTTACTCTATTCCATTTAGTTACTCGACAGAAAAGGGTTAGTTGTAGCAAAGTAATAATCATTTGTTAAACAAAAAAGATCCCATCAGCTAATAACAATGAAAATAACCCAATGAAAGGTACATCTCACAAACCACCACCCTGTGATAATTTGTCTAGGGGTTAGTCTGTGCTGTGCAAATTCATTTTTAGTGTGGGTTTTTTTTTTTTTTTGTTTTTTTTTTTTTTTTTGTGTTGTTTTTTTTTTTTTGTCAGACTAATTACTCTGGAAAGAGGGGTTCAAGCATTCAGGATTCCATGTCTTCTTGTATACAGTGACAGCATTATAAGTGGGCTTTCTTTGATCTAATTACAGTGGGAAAGTTTTACCATGAACAGAAAGAGCAAATCAAATTCACTAATGCATAGTATACTTCTCAGAGTTCAGAAAAAAAATAACAAAAACATAGTACATTTCAGACATTTGTATCTTAAAGATGAATCCTTGGGGTCTGAGATTGTAGAAATATTACAGCATAATTCCTTTTTCTAAAGTTAGTTTGTTGTTGTTTGTAGAAAAGAAAGGAACACAAGTGAAGTTTATTGATATTTGGCTAATAGCAAAGCAAGACTTAAAATAAGCCACACAACCAGCAAGTGTGAGCTGACAAGCAGCAAGGCGACAGGATAGAAGTGTCGAGAAGTTGGCTTGTTATCAGTTAGACAGCCTGTTTCGGGATCATCCGATTCATTCAGTGCTCCCTGGGTTTGTCTGCTGTTAAACAGGGGAAGTTAGGAACAAATAGAACAGCATTTAAACAGCAAAGAAAGCCAACATGTAGGTATTTTGACACAGAGAAACTATATAGCCATTTTGATGAAATAGATTTATGCTAAGTACTTCCAATGTATTTATTGTGTTCTACAGCTGACCTGGGAAGCACGATGACTAGGCGGCTAATCATGTTCTTAAGCCTGCTAGGTGCCTCGAAGTAGTATTCACAAGTTAACATCAAATAACTTACAAGATGAACTATGCTATCACTAAAATGAACATACACACCGAACAGAAATGAAATAAGGAAATGAAAAAAACAGTTAAGGAAGCAAAGAAAAAAAGATCACAAATATGTCACAATGCATCACTGACAAAATAGTGTCTCCATGGTGTTCACAGTTTTTTCAAGTCCTGCTTCACTGTTAGGAAACATATAGGCAGAAATAGAAAGGGCACACGCTCTTCTTTGAAACAATTAACAACTATTCTAAAAGACTTTTAAATGATGGTAAATTGACTTCTTAAAAAATTTGTCAGTGCTGGTGACTCAGTTTTGAAGTCAACAGCAGCTCTTTTTATTTAATGGCTCACACCTACATTCCTCTAAGAAAATTACCTTCTACCTTGTTCAGTCAACTCAGCTAGGAACTAATCTCCTTACTACCGAATCACCATAAGGTGTGCGGTCACTTTCCTACCAGGGCAGCCAGGGATACTTCCAAGTCACTGCCAGTCTTTTCTATTGTAGTCTCGGTAGCTTCTCTACAAGTAGAATTACGCCTACTTCAACTATATCTCTTCAGTCCTTCTGGACTTAACTTTATTTGCATACGCTCAGGAGTCCTGTTTATGGACTTCCTTTGGGCAGTAAGGACTGAGAAGATTGTTATTTTTCTATTTACTATGAATATTCTGGGATGAAAAGATAACTCCATTTTCCTCTGTGGACTTAAGGATATCCAGATATATCAGATTACAACACAGTGCCTTTTCAAAGCACGTGTCCCAGGTACACTGTTTTTTCAAGAAAGAAGATGCTGTCAGACCACAAAAAGGCTGTAGGACAGTAAAGGTAATATCACACAGTCCCAGGGAAAATGAGAAGGGTACATGGAAGACAGCAGCAGTCACTTCATCTTACAGAAAGCCTGCCTTTCTGACTCGCGTGTTAAAAGGCAATGTTGAGTTTCTTGAGCTTGGATAGCAAGAGAGGTGCAAGAGCTGCACTTACAGGTGGGATGCTAGGAAGGGGACTGGTCAAAACCATTCCTTGCACAATTTTCCTTTTGAAGAACCCTTCCGTAAGAAGTTCTTGATTTCTTTCTTTGCTTTGAACATTCAATCTGTACATTACACTAATAAAGAGGACAAGCCATACTATTTTAAATAGCAAAATAAAAGATAAAAAGTAACCCCCCTAGTATTTGAATCTAGATCAAAGCAATTACTGGTGTCAGCATGTTTGCTGCTTTTGATCTACGGTTTTCATGTGTCCGTGGACAGAACTTGAATGGAACTCAAACAGTATTTTAGACAAAATCCTCTCAGATACTGTCAAGGAACAAAGCTAACTGCATGCTATGCTGACTTTGTCATCACCGTGGCTTACATGGAAATAAATAATTCTGTGTTCTCTATCAGACCATTCCAGTTAATGCCTTTGCTCTAGGATCCACCCCAGAACTTACTTCCTCCTCTTCTCACAGTGATAACGTTACCATTTATGATCAGTTGTGAGGACTAAACATAGTTGCTCTTTGTTAATTTTCTCCTTTATCACGCATGTATTTCTACACACTTTTAAAAACACATTGCTTGCCTTTTTTTTTAATTTCTTCATCACTACAGGATTCCACAAGTCTGCCTGTTTGACCCTTTTGCACTGTCCCCTCACCCCTTTTCTGCTCTTCGAGTGAGCCTGCTGGTTGCAGCTTACCCCCGTTACGCCCACAGCTGAGAGCTGTAGCTCAGCCCTCATAATCCCAGCTACTCCCTCCCGGTCACAGAGTCCAGGTGCTTTTGGACTGTCCTTCGGGGTGTCTTCCGTCACAGACTTCATACGTGCGCCTGTGGCTGAGCAGGTGCAGAGCCAAACTCTTTTTTTTTTTTTTTTCTCTGAAAAGATCCACTGAGGCAGCAACAAAGTTCAGTGTTTGGTAAACCTGCACAGCCACTGCATTAGCCACTGTTGGGTACTTCATTCCGGAGAGCCTCAGCTTGGCATGCCAGTAGCTTGTCCTGGAGCAGGCTGAGTTACATGCTTGCAGGTTGCCCCTATAGGGATGAACCCTCCGACTTCTGTGGTGTGCCTTGTTCTGTTTCGCTCCATATCTCATTGACAGCGTGACTGTCTTTTTATCTGTGTTGCTACACGTCCCATTAGCATCAGTGAGATTTATGCAGGTGTAATGATGGAAATACAGATAAAAGCCATTTGTTTCATTTTTTTTCCCCAATAAAGAGCCTACAGTACATTTGTTCTTTGATATGCTGAAAAGAATGATCAGTGTCTTTCAACATAAAAAGTCCTATCTTCCCTGAGGAAAACCACAGTGAACAGCTGATGCCCAGGGACTTCTGTTCCGCAAATTAGTCACATAATTCTATGCATGATTCAATAAGACATCCTCAAAATAGAGCAAGAGGATCCAACTCCATTATTAGCTACCTAGGAACAGGCTGAGCGGAATACCTAAGCGTGCTTTTCATTTAAGAGGAATATTTGATCACGGTCAGATGCCTTGCTAAGCTCTGCTACAACTTTTCAATGTACTGCAGTGACAGTGTCTTCTAACACATCTTAAAGTGTTCTCCGCAGTGACTAATGTATCTAGTTAAACAAAGCGAAGCCCTACACCCAGCTGTCAGCAGCATGACAGCACTGCTTCCCCTGGCTCATCAAAACCTGTAGAAGTTTTGCTGCAAACAGCATGAATCCAGCTGGTGCCATGTCAGCTGGATTTATTTGGCTTCTGACTGACACTCAGCACAGCCAGAACAGAGTGATATTTGACCCTGTTACGGTGTGAAGGTATAGCCATAGTTTTGGATGTTCTCTCCATCACAAACCATACTCTTAACAGCTCTGAACTCACACCAAAGGGAAGGAAGACTCCTGAAATACCCAGTAAGTTTTTATTTCACACACACACACAATTTTAAGAGGTAGAGTGAAAGCTTCTAAATCTGTAACATCTGGTGTAATGAACACCTCTCTAACCTATAATACTATTTTTATTCATTTGCTTTCAAATTGTTCATTTGAGGCTTACAACATAGCACAAATACATCATAACAGCCAAGGGTGCTGTAAGTTTAATGACGATATAACCATTTCAGTCTGCCTTCTATCTTACTTGGTGTTTTATCATCTTAAGCTCCTGTTGGGATAATACTGCATGCCTATCATATGAGACAAAGGCAAAACAGCAGGTATTTTCTGTTGGTTTTAAATTCAGGTGATAAATTGATTGAACCTCTAAGCAGTGGAACAGAGACAGTGAAAATGGTGTGAGGGAAAAAGAAGCCTCTCAAGCCAAATGCACATACGAGGGCACATTCTGGCTTTTGATTATCACTCACACTGACATCCCTGTGCAAGGGTTTTGGAGGAGGCTCATTTTAACACTTTGGGATATATGCTTCTCTTATTAGAACTTTTCCAGCTCCAGCTATTAATGATACTGGAAATGCTAAATTGTCCTAAAGCAGTGCTTCAGGTAGAATAGATGGGCAGCTTCCTATCAACACAAGGATCCCATGTGCTAGCAGTGACTTCAGTCTGAATTCATGTCTAATAGCACACGTACTTTGGGGGAATTTTCCCTTCTTGCAGACAGACTCAAGCAAGCAGTTTCTTGGCCTGCTGGGTTTTTCTTGTCAAGCTCCAGTGCTGACACAGGAAAATGACAAAAGTGAGATGCTTCTCTTTAATCCCATCCAACAGCAGCAGCACAGGCGTTTCTTCAAATAGAAGGGATTGCTAACAGTACACAATTTTGCTTGCTTACCTGTTCTTTTCATTTAAGGCATGCATCACAATCCAGAACTTTTAAGAAGCAGCTTCTCTAGAGAATGTTTTCAGCCCTCTCGAAGATTTTAAACAGAATACTACCTACTTGCCTTTTAAAAAAAAAAAGTTTTTGGAGTGGAAGCAGCTTAATTGCCACATTATACATGTTACTGTGATTCACTGAAATGCTTCAGAGAAAAATCGACTGTTTCAACACGCAGCGCTGCAGTTCTAGAAGGTAGCCGTAACTTTTTCAAAGGGGAAAGATGGGATCCTTGTGAGGCCATTATGAAGATGCTGCACTACACGATCCAGAAGAATAAAACGTGATTCAGAAGGAAACAAATAGATCTCAGCCTAGTCCTGGAGCATTGCTGAATCAGAGCAGAACTCAGATAAAACATACAAAGGAATATTGGGCAACAACCCTTTATGTTGAAAGATAAAGTTGATACAATAAAACCTCCAACAATTTGTAAAAAATAAAAAATGTTTCTGCATTCTTTCAAAATGGAAAATATAGGAAGGGAACCATCAGAGACATTTTCCGTTACCAGCGATCCTTACAATAATTCTTTTTCTGATGCATATTGTTGTCAATAACTTACAAATTTTTCCTAAAATCTAGGTGGTATTAAATAAAGTAAAAGATCCTAGAAATCAAATTTTGCTGCTTACGTGATCCTATAATCTCTATTTGGTTTCAAAACAAACAAGTGGCAGTACTGAAACTCACGAAGAGTCTCAGATCTACAAGTACTGATGAATTCAGTCGGTGATTTGGAGGCAGCTGCTATTTAAACTTTCAGCAACAATACAAACAATCTAATATGTTTATCAAATTTTCACACTACCCCCCCCCTTTGTTTTACCTTTTGTACTGCAACTTTTTTCCCCTATTCTTTATAGGGGAAGACATTCCCCTATATAAGACATTACTTTTCCAATGCCATTACTTAGGAAATAAAAAGGAGAGCACATCATGTTACATGAGGCTTGTCCAGTCAGTTTGACCAAGCAGCAGATTCATGATGACATGACACCTAGGTCTTGAAAAACACTTAATGTACAGTAATTCAGTTTTTTTCGTGCTCAAAACTATAGCACTGTTACTGTGGGTTCTCAGTCTGTCCAGAGAAAAATATTCCATTTTGAGATGGCCAAAAATAGCAGAGTGCTGGAGGCTCAGCTATGGTCACGGTACAGATTTTAAACACCGTTCTGGGCAGGCCATAATGGTTTGGTGAAGAGCAACAGATTGATCAACACATTGTCTTGTAGTACTGCTTCACAAGAGGGAAGGAGACATTTGGTTTCCGTGCACACCACCACATCCTGGAAAAACCCTATTGTTTTATGGGATCACGCTGACAGACACAGATTCTTTGGAAGGAATGGTGAAGTCAAAACTCAGTTTACACAGTTGCTCTCTTTCCCTTTGCTGTGTACGTGTTCTCATTAAAGTCAAACTAATTATAAATATGCCAATTTCCCACCAAGTTTTATCAGCTTAGCTGGTTTTGAATTTCCCGGGGCAAGTCAGAGAGGCGCACACCCCGCACCCACAGGCCCTGCACCAGCACAGCTCACTCCTGCTTTGGGCGATGGAAACTGTTCCCTGCGGTCCTCTCTGTAGCACCCTTCCTGAAGGATGTGGAGTCTGACAGACTGAACCAGGTATTCACAATTTATTAACTGATTGTATGTCCCCTCTAGATTAAGAGGAAGACATTAAGTTAGTTCCAAGATAAAATTCAGGAAAATAGCTATACTTAAAAAGAAAAAAAGCAGCACAAAAGCATGTGCTCAACTATTGTTTACTAGTGTGCAGCGATAAAGCATCAGAGCACCATTTGTTTGTTCACATGATTACAGTTTAACAACAACAAAAATAGTCTGAACCAGGTATTCACAATTTATTAACTGATTGTATGTCCCCTCTAGATTAAGAGGAAGACATTAAGTTAGTTCCAAGATAAAATTCAGGAAAATAGCTATACTTAAAAAGAAAAAAAGCAGCACAAAAGCATGTGCTCAACTATTTGTTTGTTCACATGATTACAGTTTAACAACAACAAAAATAGTTCGCAGGTTAGGTATTTTGTTATTTACCAAAATTAGAGAATATAGCTAGAGCTTGATTATTGTTTGGCATATAATATACTTCCTGAAAATACAGTACAGGTTAACCAAGACCTGTTCATGACAACAGACTGTACCTGACAATCTCAGCCCAAGAAGGGGGAAGGTCTAAGAGAAATATTTTGATTTCTTTTTTATGAATGCAATTTTTGTTTCAATATTGTCTTACATTAGAGAAAGTCCATGAGAAAATGCAGAAATATTAAATGCTAGATTAAATGTTTTTAGCTTGTTTAGGCAGCATTTCAGACAGAGATGAAAAACAGGAAAATTTCCAGTTTGGTTCATTCTGTCCCAAAATTGTTGGCTCACGAAAAAGCAAAACCCCTACTGTTTGTCCTTGTTTACGTTTAACACACCATTAACTCCAAAGAACAGATGAAAGGGCAGCTTCAAGCTTTATATCTAATATGCACAAAACAAACTCTATTTGATAATATACATCTCCATCAGCGTTAATCTCAGCACTTCAGAAGTCTCTGCTGATTGCAGAAGAATTAACATTTTCCTTTGTGACTGATAAAAAACACCTGCAAGAATGATTTTTTCCCCCTGACGTTAAAATGACATTGACAAAATTCATACAGTGAAAATATAATAAAAAGAAACAAAACATTCCAGTTAGAATCACAGCCCGTTCATCCTGACTGCTGCTCTTAAGGCACCTACATTAGCAGTTTAAACCCACCCTCAGCAGTTCCCCGCTGCTGCAGCCGAACAGCAAAACCAGGGTCACGCTATGTGCCTATGTCCCCTTATCTGCCAAAAGAGACTGCCAACCCAAGGCCACCACGTGGGAACAGGCCCTTGGTTGTGCCAGCTCCCAAACTGCCCAGGAACCACCTAGGAGAGTGCTAAAATCAGCCAAAAGTTGTGCCAGGAAACATTTAATAATGTCACTGTATAAAATCACTGAGATGATGTCCTCGAAACATTTCCCAGTGGTTTTTAATTCACAAGTATGGGCTGAGGCCTCAAGTCCTGCAAAGTCATTCTGGTAACTGTGTGAGAGATTAGCTTCAGAACTGAAAGGGGATGGGTTTGCAGGAGAGATTCTTCTTTACCTGTTAAGACAGCTGAGTGGTTTTTGAAACGTGATTTTCACCTCTATTATACTCCAAGCAAAGGATTTGCTGTTTCATTCTACTATTTACCAATACTGCTGTGCAGTATTACATATCAATTCTACAAAGGTTTCTTTTTTAATCAAAAAATATGGTTCTAATCATCTTCCCAGACACTCTTCCATAAAGTATTAGGATTACATTTACGGGAAATTCTCAGGACAAAATTGCAAAATCTTCCCCAACAAACTTCTCTTGCAAGGTTTGAAATTCAACCCAACGTGTAAAGCGAATGTGATCGATGTCTTTGTGGGGGAAAACAACCAAACAAAAAACCGCAACCCAAAACCAAAACCCCATTAGCCAAACCTCAGGTTTCTTAGTGATCTGAGGATCTGTGAAACAATGACGACTACATCCTTCAGATACGTTCTGAACATACAAGACATTTCCTCTCCATAAGGTTACGGCACCAGTATAATTGGCTAGTGAGTCATACTTATTTCCAGACTCTGTCATAGCAAGGGATTTTTACCGAGGATGTCATTATACATTTAGCTCACATAGCACAGTGAAACATAAGCCCCATAGAAATTCTCTCTTTCATATGTCTAATCAGGTTTTAAACACTTTCTGTTGACCATGAAAAATCTTCATGAATCATCCCTTTTCTTTTGGCAAAGATTTTTTTAGCCTTTTTTTCCCCATCGTGAGGACAAGTGGCAAAGCTGATTTAAGAGGCAGAAGAGGCTTGCTGTACAACTAAACAGTCATGCATGAAGAACAATGCTTAAATACGACATTAATTTCTAGATATTCCAATCTATGGGTAAGATAATAAAATTAAGGTCAGAGGGAACTGTTGGTGTAAACAGAGGATCGCTTAATCTACGCTGCATTTGCAATTTGTGTCATTTTAAGTGAGGAAGGTGTTGAACAGCAATAAGAATAAATTTGAATATTGTAATTTAGTGTTTTATACCTGCAACTTTAGTTTGAGGTATGCAAAAGGAGGAATGTGACTGCTGCTGATTAATGACACCAATTCACATAATCTCTTCATGGGATTAACCAATGTAAGAGTTATGAAATAAAACACAGGAAAGATCTGAAAACTGCTCTTCCATTTCAAGTAATGCCAGTTCATTAATTACTTTCAACCGACACAATGATACTGTTTTTTTTAAAACACATTGGCAGTTTGGGATCCGATCTGATCCCAGCCATCCTTTGAGCACTGGTACCACACGCAGTACGTGGGTGTACTTACGCAAGGGGAGTTAGCACACGTGTAGGTTCCCCGATCACGAAAAACGCACCTAAACCTGACCTTAGCTGGTGCACAAGTGCTGGTTCCAGGAGCACTAAATGCAGCGAAGAAAGCTCCCCTGCTTAGGCTGGGTAGGTGGCCAACCAAAATGACCTACCCAGAAATGCACAGGCTGGGATACAGACTGCAGCAATCTGGAGATGGCGCCCCAACAGCCCCATCAACGAACCACCTTCTCTTTTCTTTAGCAGGTTGATTTTAGTCACAACTATGAGAGTTTTATAAAATGCAAGCAACATCCTATTTGAACCCCAGACGCGCTACGTTTTCAATCTGATTCCTTCAGAGCAAATGACAGAGCTGGTCTGAAACGCTCATGAAGGGCGTTGAAAGCGTTTGTTGTCCTTTCTGGTAATAGGTAATACGTAGAGACTTTGAAGAACAAAACATTTCCGTGGGAAGTTGAGACTGTGGATGTGACTGTTTTCTCTTTACTTGTTTTGTTTTAGCATCTATTTAGAAATTGGCCAAAGTTTTTTTGGAGCCTGTTCTCCGAAGAAAGTACTTTTCTTCCCTAAGTACCAAGGAGGAGGACTGAAGCTGAGATTTTTAAAACAACATATTTGTATATTTTACAAGTTTTTATCCGTCTTTGTTGTCACTACTCACGTTTGTAAGGAAATTTTTATGTCAAATGCTGCTGCAGGTTTCTCAGTAAGTTTCAGACATACTCTTGCAGCTCCCTTCATCATATCTCAGAAAGCGAGTATTAGCGCAGACCATGACTTTTTAAGCAAAAACAGCACTGCACTGATGAGGAGAGTGAAGAGATGAAAACCCATACAGTTTTGCCCCTAGAATTTCCAGAAAAAATGATTTTTTGAAGATTCGAGGTCACTATAGACTATAGATTCAATAAGCAGTGTATTTACCTCCTGCATCCCTAAGCCTTTGCTAGCAGCAAGGAGTAAACAAACGAATTGTAACTCGGGGGTAAATATTTTCCACTCTATAATAATGCTACATTTTCCTTACTGTTACAAAGAAATGAAAGGACAGGGTTTGGCTCAGTGCGGTCACGGTAATTCACAGTTTGACAAAGATCAAAGATGCAGCTCTCAGGCGATGCTCTACGAACCACGTTCAGGACTCCCTGCACAGAAAAAGAAGAGTTCACTACACTGGCAGTATCACTTAATGATGAGGTAAGTCACTGACAGGTGAAAAAAAATGCCAATTTACTTCTTGACCTGGGATAAACTATCAGATACGTACTTTTTTAAAAAAAATCAGTTTTTTCTGTATTGCAGACTGTATTCTCTCAAACACACAATCAGTAGTGAGGAATCTCTCTCACCAGAGTTATCGCTACAATGCCTTGGGAACTGCAGCTTGCAAAAAGCTGGAGAAACCTGCCAATTCCTGCACCTTCGGAGTCTCTGGGATGGAGATATATAAAGATTGAATGTCCCCAAGCTCACCCGCAGCAAGCTGCATGTGGAGGTGCAAAGCAGTACAGCATTGGGACTTTCCACTAATGGTGGTAGTTGCCATCACTTACGAGCAAGCAGAAAGTACAGTACTTTAAAAAGGCTTACAACTGGGGGAAAAGAGGGTGTTTTATGATGAAAATTCCAAAACATGTAACATAAAATCGGAAACATCCAAGATTTTGTGGAAAACTTATCCACCTATAATCTGTCTTTATTTTCTTCTGAAGAAGCAGCAAGCTAGTAGCAATGTTTGAGTATTTCCTTCCCCAGGGTGGGACACGGAAGGTAGCAGCAGGGTATAAACCTTCACTCACTGAGACGATGGAGAATTATCTCTGCCTACAGTGTGTTTTTCTACTCTATGATGTTCGCTGGTTGTTTTGCATGCTGGAAGGAAAACAGTTTTAAGAAACATTTCAGTAAGACGTCATCTCATGGTGCTCCCACTTTAGATAAACACTGCACCGATTTTCCAGAAAAACCCTGTCTTTTGAAACTGGGGATTGAAGAGGGATCCCCCACTTTTAAAAGCGGGGACACTTGCGTGCCCCCAGAACACAACAGTGCATGAGATTGTGCTGGGGGCAATTTCAGCACCTCCTATTTTATGTTCTTTTTATAAGACTGGGTTGAGAACTGCATTCAAGTCTGAGACACATTAATCCTGGTATTGCTCCTGTTTCTGGTCACGTTTTTCTTTAATCACTATGAAAAACTGTAACACACATTCGCACACTTAAGGTGTTTGGCTTGAGTAACTGTGAACCAGGGGCCAGGTGGTCAAGCAGAAAAATCTACAGTGCAGCCAAAAAGCACATAGGTTGTTAATTAGAAACACTTCATCCTCCCCAAATGCCCATTACAATGGCAGGCCTTAAGGAATTCTGCTTCCCTTTTAATTTCTAATAAATGCTAATGCCCTTCAATTATCTTGTGGCGTACCCCACATTAACCTCACTGGGAATGATACTGCCTTTCTGGGCCCGGTGAGACATGTCAGCGTTCACAGTCTTCTCTAACACTTGCTCATGGCCAATGAACCACAAAAAAGCGCAGCCCCCTCCTCTAGTCCTGGCCGGCTGCTGCTCTCCTTGTCTTTTGGTTAAAGCCGCGTTCCCGTGGCTGTTGGACGGCACGCACAGGCTTCTAGTAAATAAACAATTTCCCTTTTTGGCATACATGTACTGCACTGGTAAGAACACGGCAGAGACAAAGGCTTTTAAACTGCTTAAATTATCATCTGCCGCGAACACAAATATCTACGGACAGGTATGCAATGTTCTTTTTTAAAAGATCTCAACCACTCTCATAGTTTTACTCTCAATTAACCTTTACTAAAAGCTAAATCAGCTTCACATCATCTCACCGGAGCCCAGTCTATGCATGGAAAGGATGCTGGAATCATGCTTGTCTCATTTTATTAATATTTAATTCTGTGTTAGTTAAAAATAAATTCTGTAATGTGCTATTAATGTGCTGCAACTGACAGCTTAAATACAATCAATAAAACACAAAAGCTGCAATTAAACAGCAGAAGTCATTTTTAAAAATTATCACTGCCAAGCTACAGGCTTCTCCTGTTATCTCATTAATATACACCGGGGGCAGAGTCAGCTCGTGCACTGTTTATGTACCATTAGGTTAATAATATCCTTCCTACTCTCTTACAACATGGTTAAAGCAAACAAGTAGCAGAAATGCTCTAAACTATTTTTGTTCAGTTTTGCTCTTTGCATGAATACTTGATGATGGCAGATATAAGATTCAAACAAAGCTAAAGGCATGTGAGCGCAGGCCGGCAACGGCGCTTGTCAGACAAGTACGTACATCAACGCAGACAGAATATTTTGGTGCATGAAATAATAAATGACATTTTCCCAGGTAGGGTACACCGTAATGAAATACATGCAGAACACTGTAGAAAATTTTAAACACGATAATCCATCCTAAGCTGGAATTACTTGCAGCTAATGGAAATTTCAGTGGAAAAATGACAGTTTTACATCGGCCCAATAACGTTCTCTTGAGCTCAGAATAATTAACAGCTGAAGAAGTGACAGACAACCTGAGGGCAAGGAAAGAGCTATCCACCAAACACTGGCTTCCTGAGGAGGAGATACTTTATTTAGAAAGCTTCCTCTCCCTCCCATTCATTCAAATGATTAGCTGCCTATTTCTACTAAGGAATACTAGCTATGAAAAAGTTCTTTTTAAAAAAAAACCACATCAAATCACAATGGTAGAAAAATGAGAACAATGTTGACTGAAACACTGAAGAAGGTTTTGAAAAAACAGCTTCCACATATCAACTTAAAATGGCTAAATATTTACAGAACTCACGCATTCCCAAAATTATGTAAGCGAAAGCAACTTTGTGTCCAGAAGAGCTGCCAAATTAAAAAGTTAGCCACCAACATCTATAACCAGCAATTTGGGACAACGGCACTTCAAGTACATTGCTTAATGGCTACTGCTCTCTATATAAACAAGGAAACTAACAAAAGTGGACTTTTACCCCCAAAATATCAAAGCATGCAGTAGGTATTTTCTCATAGGAACTAAGCAGATAAATAAAGGAAGCAGCCCAAATATTGCAGCGACTGCAGGCTAAACAGCAATTTAACAGTGCAGTTTGAACTTCTTTTTTTTTTTTTTTTTTTTTTAAATAACTTCTGGGTCCCCTGACCCCACGATAATAAATAAATTGATGTCCAGTGACATACATTTACATTTAAACCACAACAGGGACCGTGCTGATGCCAGTAAAATCTCCCCCATGCTAAGTTTTGCCCTCCTACCTTTATTTTACCTCCAGTTGTTTACTAGGATAACTACAAAATATGCTTCCAAGATCTGATCCAAATCCTCCAAAAGGCAACATGTCGTATACTCCCTAACCCGGAACAGCAAGTCTTCGGGTGCCAAATTTAACAGCCCAGGCTTCCCCTGTGCCTACAGAACACCCACAGGATGCCTCAGAGCCCCTAAATCAGGTAGTCAGCCGTCCTCCAAGGTGGTACGGGAACACAAATTCTTAACCCAGATATTCGTACGATAGGTATCTAAAGTTTTATGACAGAAACAGCTTGATTATGAGCATTGCACTGAATTCAAAAGGCTTTGGAAAATGTTTCTCCAGTGGTTAATTGCCCGATGTTCCCCACCCTGCCCCATCTTTAGAGAGTTTTATGATCTCCAGCCCACGCTTGCGTGACCACTGCATCACTTACAAAATGAACCGCACAAAAGCCTTGGATTTTCTTTCCAGCACCACAAATATGGTCGAACACGATGGCTAACAACAGAAACTGTCAAGCTCACTTGACTACAGACTATTTTTGAAGGAGGGTCTTGATTTTTCTCTGTAATGTGAATAAAATGAAAAAAAAAAAAAGATTTATGAGCAAGCAATTGTCTGTTTTGGGCTATGTTACAATGCGGTACAGAACATTAAGCTTTGCAACAAGATTAAATGTCTTTTTATTTCTCTTTTGGCATTTCATACCCAATGGAGTATGGATAGAAAGTTTAAAGTTTTTACTTTTGTCATAAAAGACGATTTGACTTTTTCCTCTCCATTGTAATATGTATTTCATTTAATAAACTTTATAATTAAAAAACCCTACTAAAAACACTTCTCTATTTAAGGATTATAATTCAGAGGGGGTTCATTTAGTTCCATTAGTTTTAGCATCTGTGTTTTAAGTCGCAGATAGCTTCAAAAGTAGCTATTGAGGTAATACATTGCTTCATTTACAAAGGAAATTGGATGCTTAATGCATTTTGCAATGCAGTAGTAACGAAGTGGTAGTATTTGCATAGAGCAGCCCCCTGTAATAGCAGGTGTTGGTCCTGTCTTGGGAAAAGGTCTTCTGACTTCTGCTAACCCAGGGAGGGCTCCTTATTCTACCTGGTTATATATTATCATAGAGATGAGTGAAGTCCACGCTACAGAAAGCCGCATTTGGGAAGGTCTGTTACCTCATCTGTGCCTAGAAAAGCCAAATGCACGGACAGCGGATGCTTCTACGCTGATCGCGTGGGCTGTTCGCGGAGAACAGACTGGCCAGAGAGGCCTGATCACAGCATCGGGAAGATCTGCGTTCCCTTCCGTGCTTGCGATACGGCCGGTGCGGCTGCTTGGAGCGGGGCACGGGACAGGGCCCACTGCAGACCTCTGATGGCAAATTTCCAGCCAGTGTTTGTTGGTGTAGTTCCTTTGACTTCGCTAGAAGCTATTCCAGTTTTATTTCAGGTAAAGGCTGTTTGTCAATGAGTGTATTAAACGTATGTGGCACAAAGCAGTAGTTTAGAAAAGACATACACGTCCAACTTCAAAGAATTTGAGGGAGATGGTGGCTGCTGTCACCAGAGTACCTGCTGGACTGCATAGCTGGGATTGCAAAACATGTCTGTGAGGTGTGCTTTCCGAGTGCTTTTAATTGGCTTGATCATTCTCTGTTGCAGAGGATCAGTCTCTTTGTCATAGTAACTCATTATTTCCTAGCATTGACACATCACGATAGTCCTAACAATTATTTTTTCTTCTTTTGGGTATGTATTTGGATAGGTCTGATTCAAACCTAGGAGCTGAATTTCATACGTTATTACTGTATTAACTGTAACAGCAAGCAAAGCAGAAAAATCTCCGTTTTTAATCTGCTCAAGAGACCAACACTCTCAGAACAGAACCATGTCTGGAAAACACCTGTACTGTGTCTGAGTGCTGGTATGAGCACGCAGGAGATAATCAAAACGGTGAGTTCAAGCTCATTACTACCTCATTTCAAGTTTTACCTTGGAATTAAACTTCAATTGAGACTGAAATGAGTTTTGTTATCCCTATTGTGCTGCACGGAGGAAGATTCCTTGTGACAGCACGTAGAATGATTGCCTTTGGGACTGAAAACACAGAGTTTGAGATACCTCTGTGGCAAAATAATTTTTAAAAAATCAGCTAAGACTACAAATACCTTTCTAGACTACTGTGCTACGTGTTTGCTCAGCACTCTCTTAGCAGTGAATACCCGTTGCCTGAAAGTAAGAAAAAGCGTCTGATTTGAAAAATGCTAGTACGCTCCCATTTCGTTATCCCCCCTGAAACACCAAGAACAATAGTTCTATCACATTATATGAAGGGACCAAATTTTCCCAGCACTTCTACCTAAAATCTTCATCTACAAACAAGTATCTTCACCTGAAGATAGTAAACCTACAGGGCTAAAACACAGGACACAAAGGTCTCAATCTTTCCAGTAAATTTTAATTGCCAGGCAAAGCATGCAAAACAGTCAGAAACCACAGAGACAGGGAAATAAAGTACTCTACAAACTGTTTCTTGCCTTGGAAAAATGTTTGTAACCCATTTTTAAAATTTCATTTCATTAATTCACATAATAAAACAGCAACATGTGACAAAATGAAATGCACCAATTCCCACGTTTTCTTTGGCTATAATGATGTCCGTGTGTGCGTTATGTGCTGTACCACCCGGGCCAACACACTCAGCAGGCAGAACTTTGCTATACGCAACGTTGCCTTATTAAGGCACCACTGAAAGGTGACTTCAATCCTTTTTAGACACAAAAATAATTTTACTGGTTTTTAGTCTACCGGATTAAAATACAAATTACAGCCAGCCAGACAATAACCTTGGTCACAAAAACACTCTACTGCTTCTGTGGAGCAAAGCAAGCGTCAAGCGTAAGGCCACATCCACCCTAGGGGCTTCATGAAACAATGTAGTCTTCCCTTCAAGAAAGGGCGGAAGGAAGTCAGTTGCAATGACAACACAAGACAGTATCTTACAGAATGCAGCAAGGCAGGTTCACGGGGGAAAACCAATCCCACAGAAGTAAAATGAATATCCCTTTACCTGGCAACCCCTCTCGCGCCACTTCCACTGCACGAGAGGGAAAATAAACAGCAGAGTAGCAGTCTGACCTGTACTAGCTCGCTTTAAGAATGAATTCAAGTGGCATCTTCACATGGTAAATGATGTTGATCTGTGTAACAGCATTGCCCAACTTTATTTAAAGCAATTGTCTACAAAATTGCTGATAATACCATTGTAGCGGCAAATTTTTAGAGAGAAAGAGGACATAGGGAGCAACCTTCTCCCCTAGGCGGCAACGCAGTAAGAAAGCGAGAGAGGACTTTATTCAGTAGGATGCTGAGGGAGGACTACCCACCAGCACTCGGGCAGCTTACACACCCGT
>NW_010554035.1:0-33528 GCF_000687285.1 Phaethon lepturus | reverse complement strand
GGGAAAGAGGCTTAAACTGCACGGCCAGCACTGCTGCATGCGGTACGTCAGCATGAAGTATCAAAACAGAGTGGGAAAAGAGAATTATTAATATGCAGAATAGCGAGTATCGGGAAGGCAATGAACCTTATTCATAGGCATTGCAATTGCACAGCCAAGTACAGCAAAGCAACTTCTATTTAAAACAAAGCAGACAATGAGAAGAGTCCCTGTTTAGGAAAAAGTAGGTCCAAATGCAATTTCCAACAAAGGAGAGGATTGTGTGGTCATGAGTTAAGTGACTTGACATCTCTATACCATCTTTCTCACATTGGAAAGTGAAAAAGATACAAGTGCATTTATCTATCTCACCCTTTGCTTGTCAATTATAAGCTTTTCAAGTCATGAACATTTGGCATTATTAAGAATTGTTTGCACATCTGCCCAAATCTCGGCTCTCGATCTACTTCTAATACATTTGACTGGTGATTATTAAATGAAAAGCATTTATAGCACATGTGCGGCTTACCGCGTCAGCAGCTGCTACGCAGGTGAGAAAGTGAAGAATACAATACAAATAAGAAACGATAAGGAAACGATAAGTTTCTTCAGGAAACAAACTCATGTTACATCTTTTTTTTTTTATTATAAGATCTTAAATGAGAGAGAGGACATCTTAGAAATACCTAGCAACATAAACTAGTAGCAACAGCTACGTAGGATAGAGCATATTCTAAGTGCACACTGATGACAACAAAAGGTGAAACAGCAAACATTGAACACGTCAGAGATTTTCTAAAAACTCATGAATAAATATTCCATCCAGTTATAACCCATATTAACAAAGCAGACTCTTCTGGAATTCCAGAATCAATTCATGAACCTCTGAGAATGAGTGTCTCAGAATTGTGACTGCTTGCCTTTGCCTGATGCTACTTTGATCATTTCAAAACCAGCCAATAATGCCTTTGACAGAGTGCCCGTTTAGCCATTTTTATTAGCTTTCCTGAGGCATTCACTGTAACAGCCATGTTACTAACCGAAATAAACTTAGAAGACAGATCAGGCCAGCTGTGGTTAAACTAAGTGAGCCAAAAAAAAAAACCCCAAACAAAACTCCAAACCAAACCAGACTAAAGGTGTTGATTTTTATTTCCTGGCTGAAATGTATTATGAAAAACATTCCACAACAACCCACTGTGGACGCTCCCATCTTCTGCTTATCACACCACCACAAGGCAGTTTGTTGGAAGTTGCTCAGCAAACCTTTCTGCTTCTGACTACTTTGTATTCTGTAGATGCTCCCCCATTAACAGTTATGAATGAGTTATAAATGCATTTAAATAAAAAAAAAAAAATCAACAACTTCGGAGCAGTGAGAGGTGATTTTTGCAAAATGTATATAAACAACAACATTATTTTGACAGGAACAATATATTTTCATCAGACTTGCCAGTTTACCCAAGACACAAACTGCTAATCAGATGATCCTAGAGCAAGCTTTAAACTAGATTTGAAGGGGGGAAGGGAAAAAACAGGCTTACTAGAGGTAAGCCTGGAGGCAGCACGCCAACGTTTGAGGGACAGCGTGCTAGCGAGGTCCTTTGGTCTCAGTGGAGGTAGGGGATGGAGATCCACTTGGCAGCAAAGACATGCGGGTTATTGATGTGGTAGAAACCACAGAAGCGCCTGAGAATGGTCACATAAGAATTAGGGCTTCTTCCCAAAAAAAGGTGGCAGGATCAATAGCCCAGCTGAAGCCCATCTACACCAATGCAGGCAACGTGGGCAACAAACAGGAGGAGTTGGAAGCCATTGTGCAGCAGCAAAACTATGACATAGTTGCAATGATGGAAACATCGTGGGATGACTTGCACGACTGCAGTGCTGCAGTGGATGGGCTATAAACCCTTCAGAAGGGATAGGCAAGGAAGGAGAGGCGGTGGGGTAGCCCTGTATGTTAGGGAGTGTTTTGACTGTCTAGAACTCGATGGTGATGACAGGGTCGAGTGTTTATGGGTAAGAATCAGGGGGAAAAACCTCTGACACCACTTCCCACAATATTGTCCTGCAGAAAGTGGCTGCTCATGGCTTGGACAGGCATACTACTTGCTGGGTAAAAAAACTGGCTGGATGGCCATGTCCAAAGAGTTGTGGTGAACAGAGTTAAATCCAGTTGGTGGCCAGTCACAAGTGGTGTTCCCCAGGGCTCAATACTGGCGCAGTTCTGTTTAACATCTTAATTGATGATCTGGACAAGGGGACTGAGTGCTCCCTCAGTAAGTTTGCAGATGACACCAAGTTGGGTGGGAGTGTTGACCTGCTTGAGAGTAGAAAGGCTCTGCAGAGGGATCCGGACAGGCTGGATCAAAGGGCCAAGGTCAGGTGTATGTGGTTCAACAAGGCCAAGTGCCGGGTCCTGCTCTTGGGTCACAACAACCCCATGCAATGCTACAGGTTTGGGGAGGGGCGGCTGGAGAGCTGCCCAGCGGAAAGGGACCTGGGGGTGCTGGTTGACAGCCGGCTGAACATGAGCCGGCAGTGTGCCCAGGTGGCCAAGAAGGCCAACAGCGTCCTGGCCTGTATCAGGAATAGTGTGGCCAGCAGGAGTAGGGAAGTGATCGTGCCCCTGTACTCGGCACTGGTGAGGCCGCACCTCGAATCCTGTGTTCAGTTTTGAGCCCCTCGCTACAAGGACATTGAGTTGCTGGAGCGTGTCCAAAAATTAGGCTGGTGAAGGGTCTGAAGAACAAGTCTTACGAGGGAACTGGGGTTGTTCACTCTGGAGAAGAGGAGGCTGAGAGGAGACCTTATCGCTGTCTACAGATACCCGAAAGGAGGTTGTAGCAAGGTGGGTGTCAGTCTTTTCTTCCAAGTAACTAGCGATAGAATGAGAGGAGATGGCCTCAAGTTGCACCAGGGGAGGTTTAGATGGGTATTAGGAAAAATTTCTTCACTGAAAGAGTTATCAAGCATTGGAACAGGCTGCCTAGGGAAGTGGTTGAGTCACCATCCCTGAAGGTATTTAAAAGATGTGTAGATGTGGCACTTAAGGACATGCTTTTGCAGGGGACTTGGCAGTGCTAGGTTAACAGACTCAATGATCTTAAAGGTCTTTCCCAACCTACACGATTCTGTGATTCTAAGGCCTTTCATATAAATATGTGACTATGTGATCAGATTGCTCCTTAATCCTTTGGGTTTTTTTTTCAGTAATCTAAACAAGTTCCTTATATCTGACTGCCGATTGTTGACTGGGGTGCATTTGTGGCTGAGGAGAATATATTTATTTTTTTAAAGCAAGGTGCAACTAACTGATCTACCGCTGATAATAATTAGCTGCTGCCTTTTTAGTCTGTCTTTCTATAGAAGCAAAGGTTACATGTCAGTGCTTGGTGTTGAGGAGAAGGAAGACGCATCTGTGCATTCTTGCAACCTTTGGGCACATTGACCGAGCTCAGCTAAATTCGAATGAGGGATAAGAAACCTCAAAGATTATTGTGTTCTCACCAGTGTAAGGAAATACACAGTCAAGCTGCGGAGAGACACAGTCAGAGAGGGAGGCTGTAGCATGAAACTGAAGCCGCTTATACATTAGGAAACCCGTATGATGAATGGGAGCAGTAGAAAGAGAAGGAGATTTCTTATAAATATCCAACTGTCGTAAAACTTCAGTTGGGCCTCAGACAATCATTCCCCAAGAAAATCTATAAGGTGTGAAAGGATACAGAAAACTTCTAACCACCCTAGAAAGACACACAAACCTGACCTCAGACTCCTTCACTGAGTTAACTACATCAGCGTGGTACGCTGTAGTCCTGTCAATAACAGTATTTGTATTAAAATTACAGATGTTCGGAATATTTTCAGAGGTATCAAATTATCCCCCCAAAAGTGCTATTTTCTCCTTTAAGGAGTAAAACCAGAAAGGCTACAAATAACTGAGTAAAAAAAAAGAACAAAGATACCTGTAATACCACAATACTATGAAATCTTTTACATGAGGGTAAGTGAAGCTTCCGAGCACCACAGGCAGAGGTATGCCCTGCCTCCTTAACAGGTAATCCAAACTAGGAGGCTGGGTCATATACCCAAAATATTTCATCTCATGACAGAAGTTACAGGGAACAGTGATTCCCTTCCTACCCTCTGATCTCCCTGGTCTATGGGACTTTAACCTTGGCTCTGGCACCTTCCTGGGGCATTAGGAGCAACTCCACCAGGGGAGAAAAGCCAGGTGCTTTTCCCACCGCTGGAAGACAATATGCACATGGCAACACCCAGGTTGGGGAGAGAAGACAAGCTGGCAGAGAAGCAAGTCCACAGCAGGGCACAAAAACAGCACTGCAGATGCACAGCCAAACCAGTGCCCAGTGATTTTGGCATTAAGTATTTTAGAGTCACAATACAACTACAGCACCACTAAGTCCCAGGCTTGCAGAAACCACTTTAACTGTTGTAACAGTAGGAGTCAACTGTGGAGTGATTTGGCTGTGCATTTTGGGAGGTCTCCAACCTTTCCTTTGCATTAGCTTCCTTATAAACACATACTTCCTATTCATACAGATTACAGTAGAGGCTTAGCCTATTAAGAATGCAAGTTCCCAAAATTATCTCCCAAATTTATCTCTGAATGATCCAGACAACAGGATAGCAATATAATGCTGCTGGCTCTGTTATTTGGTATAGTTCCAGCCAACTACAGATAACATCATGGAAGTAGGAAATCCACAATAAGTACATCATAGTCCAAATGGTAACTCCTTTGGTCACTCCACTGCAAACAGCTACCAGGGCTTGTACTGCAAGGAAACACTGAGAAACAACTTGCTGCTGCTAGCTACGCCAGTGAAAGTCTGCCAGAAGTTGCTGTAATGCTGAGGACACATTTAAACAGTGTCACCCACCAAATCAGAGCTGCCACAGAAAGTAACAACTAGAAACCACGAGGTTGTGGTGACAAGGGTGTTGGCCTCTTCTCCCAAGTAACTAGTGGTAGGACAAGAGGAAATGGCCTCAAGCTGCGCCAGGGGAGGTTTAGATTGGATATTAGGAAAAATTTCTTCACTGAGAGGGTGGTCAAGCATTGGAAGAGGCTGCCCAGGGAGGTGGTGGAGTTGCCATCTCTGGAAGTGGTCAAAAAACGTGTGGATGTGGCACTTCAAGACACGGTTTAGGGAACATGGTGGTGCTGGATTAATGGTTGGACTTGATGATCTTGAAGGTCCTTTCCAACCTAGTGATTCTGTAAAACTCACTCCTGAGGTGAGCCGGGCAAGGCTAGTGTCAAAGGGGTCCTTCAAAATATCATACACCAAGGGGATGCTGCAGGAGAGAAGCAACAGGGAAATACTCACTGGAAAGAGGAAACAGAGCAGCAGACCAAAGGGGGGCGGAGGGGCAGGGAAAGCAGGTTGCTTATGGGAGAAAATGGGAATAGGGATGCTGGATGAGAAGTGATTATGATTATCTGAGCAGGGCGTATTCTAACAGAAGAAACAAAGTTGGGTGAAGGGATTAAGGGAGCCTAAAACAAAAGCAAAAATAGACCTAGAAGCGTCTGTCACCCGCTTTCTACATAAGCCAACGAGAGCTGTAGCCTGACACTGCTTTATCTTTCTCCTGAAGAAATGCAGAACCTTCTATTGCAAAATAACTTCTCTGGAACAGTGGGTAGTTGCTACTTTTTTCTGTGTCCCCGCCAACTTCTCCGTGGTCTGTACATGGCTGGGACCACAGGAAGGAAGTTACAAGCTCTCCCTGTCCATGTTATATTATTCTGAGAAAAATATTGTTTTAGAGGCAGATAAATTCTTGAAGAGATTGGATCCGTGATAATTTTAACCAGCTATTGTATGCTATTACTACCTGCTTATTCTCATTTCCTCTCCTTTCTTATCTAAATTTTAGACTTGGCGGTGTTGCTTTTCCTGAGAGATTTAGCTGTACATGGTCAAAACCACAGTAATTCAGCTGTGGCACGTTGAGTTTTAACAGATAATAAATATGCATACAGGACTTTTCCCACACACTTTCCCAGAAAATCCTAGTAGAAGCGATATATAATAGGAAGAAACCTAATATTACTCACTCTGGTGAGTATAACGCATCTAGTTCCTGATTTCAGGTGCGACCTAGTCCCTCATGGAAGTTCTGAATAAGCAATAGCATAAGAACTAAAGCTAAAGCACCAAATGAATGAGGCAGTTAATGAAGTCTTCCATGGATGACTAGAAGAATCTCCAAAGTGAACATCAAACAATATTTTCAGATAATCTGACTGCTTGCATGCTAGATTTGCCTAACCATGGCAGGTAAAGTCCAGGAAAACTATGGCCCTGTAAGCTATGTATGACAAAAGTGACAGAAACACTTTACGTTGGAAGAGCTTTTTTGGGAGTGCAAATAGTGTAAGCACTTTCCTTTTCCTTTTTTAATTAATCAAGACGCAGTGTTTAAATTCAGTGCTGCACTATTAAGGATCCAAACAGAGACTGTGGTACTAAATGAGAAAGCAAATTTATTGGATAAGGTTTTTTCATTTGGCTGGTTTTGAAAATGAAATGATCATAGTGTGCACCTGGTAATTAATTACACACCTTTCTCACTGTCTCTACTGAATAATTAAAACATTCACTGACAGAGAAGGCATAGCTCAATTCCCTACCCTCTCATTTGGGTCAAGATATGGCCAATAGTAATATGGGCTAGTTAACAGACCATTTAATCTGTCGATATCTCAGTGAGAAATAAAAAGTACAAATCAGAGAACAAGAAGAACTCAGAGTAGGGTGAGTTTTTGATCAGAAGTCCATTAAATCTGGTTCTCCTTTGGAGAACTGCATCATATACATCCTTAAGTGAAAGGGCAAGGACTCCTTTAAGCAAAAAGATCACAGGGAATCAAGGTTTCTTTCTTGTTGTCACAAAGCTCAAACCCGAACATGGCCAAGCATTTTCTTTTCAATGGAAAAGGAACTTTTTTTTCCCTGTAATACACTGCTATTGGTATATTAGTATGTTTTACTACTCAGTAGTTAAAATTTACTGTCAGGTTCTGAGTCCTCCTGAAGTACCCACCTTGCCTACATAATCAAGGAAGGGGAAGCAGGGGCATTTCAAGGACTCGCCCACCTAATGCTAGTGCCAAAATTCAGAGACAATACGGACTGCTTATGGTACTACCTTCCCGCCATGGACTGGCAGTAATATTAAGCATTTACTTCAGAAATTCAGCTTTACTGCCTGCTGAAAAGCTAAGTGTTTTGGTGATGTAGCATGAGTCACATCTCAATATTCCCTGCAAAGATTTTTACTGTTTTCCCTTGGACAATCCTTTCCTCCCCAGTGATTAGTCCAAGAATATTACCATAGGTTCCAAGGGAGCAGCAACTATAATTAAGGTTACACAATGCTTTCCATTAAGATTCTCCTTTCAGCTGTTAGTTCATTTTGAATGGATAAAATTCAAACTTACAATATCATTTCAAGAAGAAAAAAAAAATATTTTTTTATTGTGGGTTTTTTTTGTTTATTTGGGTTTTTTTTTTGTTGGTTTTGAGATGTAGTACCTCCATGATGAAGTGCAGGATTTGGTATTCTGCACCAAGGTAATAAAGGTATGAGAGATGTAACTATTGAAAGAGCCTGCTCCTGCAAGAATCTCAAATCACCTCTTCCTAACAGAGACTTATTAAAATTCAGCAGGTACATGCTTTGAGGATTCAATCTATGCTGAACGTCTGCCAGGTCAAGGGGTTAAACAAGACTTTTCCTTGCTGCTGCTCTCCCTGGCAGATGATGCCTGCTGCAATATGAAGCAAAAGCAATGAGGCAAGGGGACCATCTTTGCTGTTCTCTCTATATTTTCACTGAGGCTGGTGCCCAGGCTCTGAAGAGAAGTAAGACAAAGGCAGCCACACGCGTCGCAGAGGAGGAAGGAGCAACCAGAGGGAAATATTCAAGCAATAGCCTGGTGAAAAAGAGGAAAATGGGAAAGTTCTCATGAAAGAGTTCTCAGGACTCTGACTGGGGTGTTGGTCAGAAAGAAGTCTGAAATCAGTATTTGGGAAAAGTTGGAGAAATGAGGTACAGGAGAAACGAAACTGCTGTAGTCAGCTAAGAGAACATTCCCCTGCAAAACACTGACTTGAACATCTCACCCCAGTGAAACAGATAAAATGTGTGAGATTATGTTACAAAACAACTGACAATTTTACTTACTTAATTTTCCCATGTAGAAGCCTGAACCTCACCTTAACCTTCCTGAGCCTGACATGGTGCAAATAAAGTGTGTTTGGGATTCCTTTCTTTTTTTTTCTTGGTACTTTTTTCTTTTTTCTCTTAAGACACAGAGAACTGCTTTAAAGACACATTATAAAGATCAATTCTGTGAAACTGAGTACTTATATTAGAAAACCTTAGATTTAACACAGCCTTTTCAAGCTACTGTTTGATACTTTGTCCGCAATGGTTGTCTGCAATTCTCCTCCTCCTTCCAGAAGGATGCTCAGAAATAGACTTTTATTCTAAGAGTCTGACAAGGTGCCAATTGCATTGGTTCTTTTTCCATCTTCTGACCATCCCTCTCCATTTTGTTTTATTTTCCTCTGCGCACTGTTGCTATTTAAAAAAGCAGTACTTTAGTTTTAGAAAACAGAATTGATGGTGTTGCGATGCCCCAACATTGGACCTTGCTGTTACTGAATGTCAGGCTCCGTTCAATACATTAGGTAATGTAAATCTTTGCATCTAAACTTCATACATCAAAATATAAATGTTAAGTTTCCGAAGAACCATAGAATGATGTAAAAATGTACGCTGGAAGCCATGCTCTCCCTTTTAAGTTCTGCGCTAGTACTCTCAGAAAAAAAGTCGGAGGAGGTCAGACGGGCTGGACAAAGACAAGGTTAGAGGAGAACACGTGCTTCCCCTTCTGTGTGACCCCCCCCCCCACGCTGCACCTATTGCCACAAGCTCGCAGGGTGAAAGCTGGGAGATAGAAGAAAGGCAGAGGACGACCTGCACGTGGATCCCAGTCTCTCATTCTGTCCCTTTGCTCCCGCTTCCTAGTCCACATCGCAATCGCAGCGCTGTGGTGTTTGGTATAGGCCCTTCCATGGACAAGGTCCAACTCTGCCTGGACCCACAGATGCTGCCCGGAACATCTGAGAGTCCTTGATTAAAGAGTTATTACAGCTATCCCTCCTTCTCAACTCACACACCCTTAAGATGATCTTTAAGAAAAGATGCCCTCAAACAGCCCTTTAAAAAGGAGCTATTTGCTTCATAATTGGGCCATCAAAAGCCCATACCTTGTTGGTATTCATTCATTCTTTGTATTTGACCATTCATTCTTTGTATTTGTGCTTCAATTGGATTTTTGATAGGCAATTTTTCTAAAATAATATGAAATATCCTTGACTGCTGTTTCAGGTGAAAAGAGGATGTTCTACATTGAGTCAAATTTTGTATTCAATGTCTGAAATACCTGACAGGTATTGTGCCCTGCTAAGAATGATGATAAGGCTGAAAGCCTGGAGGCTTCATTGTAGACAGTGGATTTGTCATTTCATTTGCTTGTTTTTACTTTTGAGGCTTTATTAGAAACGTGTTCAAAAAGCAGGAGATTCTGAGGTTACTCACTACCCAAGGCCCCCCAAAAGTGCCCCTGTCACTGAAATAGTAAAATTAAATAGGTACAGAAAAGAAAGAAGAAAAAATAAGAAATCAGACGAGTTTTACAGAACTGCTTCGTAGCGTGCTGGTTACCAGGGTCCAACCTCCCTTAAGCAGTGGCCAGCTCTAAAGATGAAAAGTAGAATCGTGAGACAGATACTTCAGTGAAGTTGAATAAATCTGTTTTGTCTCTCTACTGTCTCTTGGAATATCGATAATACTGGACGGCAGGAAGTAGCCACATATTGGTGAATGGAACAGTAAGAAAAGAATATTGATGATTGCAAAAAATCGTGACTTGAAAGTGGCTGCAACAGTACAAATATGATTTTAGTATGATGTGACTTGCAAGCACTTGATACAGAGGGGATAAAATACGGGTTTTCTTCATTCTGCACTATACATGCCACTAAGATCAATGGAAGTCACATACATATACCAAGGAAACTATATGTAGAACTATTTATGGAATAGCCGCTTCACATACACATCAATTGCAGCATCATAATGGCATAATCAGAAGACAAAATCATATATTATATATTGCAAGTGATAAAGCTTGAATTCCTATCATCATTCCACCCCACTTTTCATAAGCTAAAGGGACAACTAATGGAAGGATCTTTGCACAGCTTTTTTTTTTTTTTTAAAGAAGCGATAAACATCATATAGTTTATCACTACAAGACACCAATTCCACTTACAAACTAAGTCATTAAATAACAGCTACCAGCAGTATTTTCCAAAACAGCGTTGTGCAATGTACATCAAAGCAAACAAACTGAGACATCTGAAATTGCCTATGGTTTAGTCAAAATTCTAGGGACATTAGAGAAGCTGAAAAGCAGCAAGCATGCAGAAGTCCAGCATCTCCATACTTCAGGTGGCAAGAAAGCAGGAACCCATAAGCCGTGCTTCCTTTTTACAACAGCCACCAAAGCTGCATCAGCACTGTCAGGAAAAGAAAATGCTTTACAACTACCCAGGCACCTTTATAATTTTCATATCTCAAAATTACGGTATTTCCAATAAAGGCTGCCTTTGGATCACCATCTACTTTTACAACTCACTTTGTTTCACAGTATTCTCTATCTTCTACTGTTAACTCTTGAAAGAAGACTTTCAAAGATCAATCCAGTCTGTTAGGATTCTGGATGTTAAAATTGATTTTTTTCTTGTCTTCTTGTTCTTTTGAAAGGCTTAAAAGTGATTTGAGGCAATCAGCATAAAGGGATTTGATTGACAGAGTTTAACTAAGTCATCTAGAGAAGATTCATCGGGGGAAATTGCTAAAATTATAAATTAAACGGCAAACAGTTTTTCTCTGCTCTTAAAACAAAATAGGTTCTTTTAGATGTGAAAATCATTCTAAAAGCTTCTACAACTAGTCAATGAAAAGCTTAGAGATACACAGCATAATCTTTCAAACAACACACTGCAATAGTTATCAAATCAAAAGGAAGGATAAAAGGGCAAGCGTCACAACAACTACCAAACAAGTCTGTTGACCTCATGCACACAAACCTCAAAAATGTAGCTGCCAAACTTCCCTCAGGAAAAATGCAGGAGATGTAGTTGAGACACTGTTATATCTCTTTCTCTGGAAATTATGGCTTCCCTCACCCCCCGCCCCAGCTTCTGCCTGGCTGTTCTCTCTTTCCCAGTGTGCTCTCTCAAATTGCCTTTCTCTGCAATTTACCTTTCTCCACAATTCACCTTTCTCCATCTGCCTACGAGAAGAGAGCCCAGCTGGAGGGTCTTTGCCACACCATCTAGTCAGTGGTGGAGAGGGAGGAAAGCCAGCACTGCTCCATAAGCAGCTCCAGCAACAGATGGGCAGTGGGGAGGGAGAAACAGTCCCTGCTGAATGTCTGTAGCACCAAAGATACCAAAAAAAGCATCCAGAGACAGCTCTTAAAACTGTCTGACCAACTCTCGATGGGAGTACCATAGAGTTAAGTACTATGTGTCCCCATTTGACATTTCTATTCTTCTGCTCTGAATTTTTTGGGCTTTCATTCAGCAGCTCATGAGGAGAAAAAAAAAAAAAAAGTTGGCTGCTCTTTCTTTTTAACCTCCAGTTGTGTGAACAGTGTTACACAGATAGCTACTAGCACAGGTAATGGATCTATATATCATCCCAATGGTTATTTTGTATGATACTGCCACTACTTGCAACTAAGTCTTGCTTTAAGTCCCAGACAATCCTAACACCCAAGTCAAAATTATTACCTTCCATCCAACATAGCATCTACTTCAGTTCAAGGCTGTTTCAAATTCATTTACAGAATAAAGCTTTTATCTGTTTAAAATTACACCAAAACTAGAGAATTAACTTTTTTGTGATGATACTTCAACCTCATATACCCATCTGCGCATGTATTTTTTAAGTTTTATCCAGATTTTCTGGGCTTTTCACCATTCTTTTGTGACTCCAATTTATCGTTATCTGCAAATATAACTAACGCGTTAATCTTCTGAGCTTTCAGATCAGTCATGTGATGTAAAAGCACTCAAAGTCGCTTACATTTTAGTCTACAAAAATCTACTACACTTTTGTACTAACAAGCTAGTTTGTATAAAAATCAGGGCTTTTTTTTTTTTTTAAATCAGGTTTATATCTGTGAAACTTTTCCAATCCACTACTCAATGATTAGTTTGGTTGTATCTGGTAATTTACTGTAGCTTACACACTTTTGTATTTATTGGAGACATAAAAGGAAAAAAAAAACATTTGAAATGCCAACACAAATGAAATTTAACATACAAAACTCAGAAATTTTTCATTAATGATAAAATATGTAGTTATGAAAGACTGCATGCAAGTCATTCACTCACTGAAATACTGCAGAGACTAAGGGATTTATGCAAGCTAATGATACATACAAAATGATACACCTCAGTCTAATACATCACACTACACTAGCACCTTGCAAACCAACTCTACATCTAAGCCATCTCAGTCCTCTGCTCATTCGCTCTTCATAAACTTTACCTTTTTTTCTTTAGAATATCTATCTTTGCCAAAAGACTGAAGGACTCTACATGTGTAAACCTACAGTATTAATCTAGACATTAAACACCTAATCTGACAATACTAAATGTTGAGGCCAAGAATTATTATTTACAGACTTTAAACACGATCATTTACTTAGTATGATCTTTGCAAATCCAACATACAAACAATTTGTGTTTCACATAAGTGCAAGATATGATTCAGTTACTTCTTTGCAGGCTGACCAGAATATTTTCTATTAGGTTTGCAGTGACCTTTGTTTTATATTATTTGAATATTATGGATACATTTTTTAAACTCTTATAGAAAACACAATGCAGTACTCATTAAAGCCAATGATGAAAGTTTCTTTAGAGAATATAGCATGTGGATTAATTTTATGATCAAAGCTCATTTGCTCAGTGGGTTTTTTTATTCATCAACAATTCAGATAATCAGAAATCTTTACATCTTTTAATTACACATCCCTGATAACATCAGCCTCAATTTCTGCATAGTTGTAATTTCGAATAAAACATTTATTATTTTTTTAAGCACAGTATTTGATCAGACGTTAGTGGCAACCACCATTAGTCCAAAGCTACTTGGGTGTTTCTTTCACTTTTAATAACATGAGCTAGTAAGAATTGCTATCTGTAACAAATGCTTATTCTGGTTTCACAGTATTTGTCTAAATTTTATACAGATGATTTAATGAATGTGTAAACATTTAAAAAAAATTCTTGAAACAGAGAATAACTTCTTTTTTTTAATACGTCATAGAATGTTGTTAAAATTTTAAGCCTTATGAAAGCCTAAGAGATTGTTAAAATAATTGCTATTTACCTTGGTCAAATTCTACAGTTAATAAAGTGACACAAGGTTTCACATACCTATCTCCGAAACCGCTAATTAGTGATAAAACACACAGCTGCAAAGATCTTGCACGCAGAAGTGACTTACCAGCTGGCATGCCGCTGGTCAGCTCTCTGCTAAGTCAGGACTGGGGCCGATCGCACATTTGCCATCGGCTTTAGACCACTCTGTACCGCAGTGCCTGGCTTAGCTCCAAACGCAAGGGACATGCAAAAATTTCCACATACCTTCTCATGCAATCCAGCGCCCGAATGAAGAAGTCTTTGTGAAGCTGATGCTCATCCCTCAAGATGGAGCACTGCTCCAATGTCACTGACATGGATGTCCGGTCTTTGGCACTTTTGCAACAGGTGAAACGGACTCCGTTCAGCTTGCGGCAAATCTGAAACACAGGCAAGCGTCAAAGGATTGCCCTTTCCCCCCTCCTTGTGTTCCCTGTACGCTAGGTAGACTGTGAAACTCCCACAATTTTGCGATCACAGACAATTAATACAGAGAACTACAACATTTCTCAGCAAGAAGATAGCTGTTCAAAGGTAGTAACTCAACCTGAATCATATGGCTGCTGACGTGTGTCTTTGCAGTTAAACCAGTTATTAACGCTGCCTTCGGGATTTTCATATTCTAATGATTATGCCCACGCTGGCCTGACGCAGTACCACAAAAGGTGAAAATGTGCCGAAAAGAACTGTAAATGTATCTTTGTTTATAAATTTGCAGCATTAACACTACAAAAATAGCACCAAAAGATTACAGCTACTGACCTATAGCCCATTTCCAATTTTTCCAAATGACACATTTTAAAAGCAGATCTTCAAGGTTTTCATTAGCAGGACGAGCCTACACATAATCTGCCCCCCCCGAGGAAAAAGAAGCCCTCACCGATCTTAGAAGAGAGACGCACACAATCTTGTGCTGCAGTTGCAATCAAGTCTCTCTCCTGCCCACCCCAACACCACCACCCATCCCACGTGAAGCGAGATACAGATGGTGGACCCCCCCGCCCAAGTATCTACTATTCTTAGTCCCAAGCATTTAAGCAAGTCGCTAAAACGTCTACACATACACATTACCAAATCATCGCACCTAATTTGCTGAACTTGAAATAAAAAATATTTGTGTTAGCTTAGACTATAAAAGTTGCTTCATTTTTTCCTCACTTTCTGTGACAAGCATCCTTATTCAATTAAAGCTTAATTGTCTGAACACCTATTGAATGTTGAGAAAATGAAGAAAAGCTTTGACAAGTCTTAACTCAGACTCATGAACATAGAGGACTAATGTCTCATGAGGGTATGGATTCGGACACATCTGAATTTAAATGTATTCAGTGTGTGACCCAGAAAGCTTAACACAAGGGACTGCCATGGTGTGTCTACTTTCACTGTACATTTTGTGTAAAATTATAAGGGATAAGGGAAACATGACCTATTTTGAAGGCTAATTTCTCACCTTAAGAATCAATCTGTGGTTGCACGAGCCCATTATTTTATACTTTGGGTTCAAACAATATTTTACTAGGAAAAGAAAAATTTGAAGGAGTGCTGGCGTGCCCAAGTGTAGGTCTACCTTTCCCCTGATATAATTTGTCCTAAGAAAAGGTAATTTGCTTTGCTTGCTCCTACCCTTGGACAATCATAGCTATAACAGCATCAAAAAAGGAAATAGTTATGAGAATAGGGCAAGGCAATAAATTACGGCAGTTAGGCCTCATCCTAAGGAACTTCTCAGCTTGGCTAACAAGCGTTTACTTTGGATCTTGCAGGATGAAACTGGAACGTGATCTTCATAATCTCACTTCAGCAAATAAGCACTTTTTATCAGTTAATTGCATTCTCAGAAATTCTATTAAAATCAATGGCCCAGCCAATACTTACAGATATCAAAAGTTGTATCCAGGAAATTAATTAATTGAATCTAAGTTTGAACCCAAAGAACTACAGGCTAGTAAAGGAGAACCTGTGAGTGTTTCTTCCCACTCATAATTCAAAATTTTAAAACTTAAATGTGTTTAAAAATTTGGAAAGTTGCACTGGGATTTAAATAAAGTACTATAAGACAATTTTTTTAAAGAAAGTATCAATCAGGGTTGATAACGTTGTGAAAGAAGATAACTGCTTAATTGAAGAGATTAATTCTCTTTACACAAGTCTCTTTTGGAGTTCATGAGTCATTGTGACTATTCAAAGTGAATGAGTCATAAGAAAAAAACAGGTAATTACTTTGGATGAGCGATGGCTTCTGATGTGGGGTGGGGAGACTATGTCCCAAATCTGGGCTGACAGCATACATATAAAGTGCTGGCTCGTGAGAGTCAGTTTTGAACTGAGAAGCATTCCAGGCACAAGAAGCAAATGACCATAACCAGAAGCTTATTTTGCACTGAAGTACAGTACAAATGTCTCAATCATCTTAAAATGGATTAAATAGAAAACAATCCGTTAACTTAAATAAGCAAATTAAAGCAAATTAAAAAATCATTAGATTCTGATTTAAGGAGAAATGTAGATTAACCTGACAGGCTGGCCCAGATGAATCCTCAGAATGACTCAGTTCACTAAGCAGCAGCAGTTAAACAAAGTAAAAAATTAAACTGAGCAAACCCAATGATTTGATATTCTAATAAGAGACAATACCAAATATATGGTAATAACCATCATATCAGAACACACATCTTACGATTAGTGTCCAGCCTAAATTTTATCCTCAACTTCGCTCACTTCTTCCCCAGATATATTGAAGATATAGGAGAAGAAATAGACTTAAAATTTATTAGAGCTTTAAAAAGTCTCCTTTACAAACAGAGATCTAAATGGATAGGATTGTGATTAAACTTAAAGAAGGGATGATGAAAGTATATAAAACCATGAAGACTAAGCCAAAGATAAATCAATACTCTTATTATTTCTCCTGATATAAAACAGAAGATTAAGGGTGCATCTTAGGAAATAAAAACATAGAACATTTAAATCTCTGTGCCATTATATTTAGAATAAGAAATGTTTGTGATGCCAATTTGTAAAAGTTGACTTTTAAAATGCAGAAGTAGTCTCACAGTCCCATTACAACAGGGATTACATGCAGGGGCAGATACATATGCATATCCATGTAGAATCTCATATATCTACAGCAACAACAAAGTGATATCCTTACAGCAGGGAATCATCCCTTATAACATACTATAACAGTGTGTAGATCAGTGGTTCCAGAAATACTCTTTTCAGAAGGTTACAGTACAGTAAGGTAAAGAGAAACAGAATACAGTGAAGGAAAAATCTGAAATGGTTTGTATGTCCAAAGAATGCTTTTTACCCATGAAATTATTGTCAGTGAATTCTGAATAGAAGGTAGAAGACAACTGAAGGCAGAAGACAACTTCTACCTTCTATTGTCTATAGACAACTTTCTATATCCAAAGATTAAGTAAATTCTATCATACTCTTTGTAGCTCTTTTTACACTATCCTGTACTGATTTATCTTTTGCTTCTTTAGAAAGCAATGTTTCATAGTAATTGCAGAATTGGTACTGCAAGAAAAGCTTATATTTTTACTCACAACAGATTTATACTGTAATAGCATGTGATAATATTTATTAACCACAAGGCAAAATATTATTAGCAATATAAAAAAATCACAGCAGTTTTATTAATACAAAGACATAGTTAATATTGTCTTGTTTCTGATGTTAATGAAAAGTCGTGGAAATCTTACTAAGATTTTGTATTAAATATTTACTTGCCTTGAAGGGTATACGCATTTGAAACAAGGTTTTGCTTCAATTCCAGTAGATAGCAAAGACTCGAGTCTCTGCTTGTATAAATGGGCAGAGACACCAAGGTTGCTTTTCTAAATCAAAGACAATTACCTGGTTGAATGCCACATTCCTGAAAAGCTTGAGCTCTTTATAAACATCTAAGGGTTGGTTTGTTGTTGGGTATTTTTGGTGTGTTTTTTTTTTTTTTAACACATATGTGCAAAAACCACAGAATTGGGAAACAAAAAGGAATTATGTGAATAAAGCAAAGTAAGGATTATTCATCATTTGATAAAGATTTTTCTTTGTGTTTTCCTTGTGTCTGAACATCTGCCCTGTGCATATCTAGCTTATTTTGTGTTGCTACCAGTGCCTTTAGAGTTGCTGTCATGGTGACATTGGCTAAAAAAACCCAAACATAAAATGTGATTGATTAAACATTGTACTGATACAATTAAACACTTATTTATAAAATATAAGTACCTTAATTGCAAAAAATCAGAAGTTGAATGCAGCAGTATTAAACAAAAGCCAGAGTAAGTAATCATGTCCTGTATCATATCTCAAGGCTTATGGACACTAAGCAATAAAAGGAAGATATTTTGAATAACCAAATTTTACATTATCAAAGAATGGACATGATGTAAAAAAAAAAAGTTACATACTGTAGCTGAATACTGTATTGTCTCTCTTATACGAGGTGACACATTTACAGCTATGTGTGATCATCCAAGGAATTGATTCTGCCCATACTGGGCATGAAGGGATTCCTCTGCCTAAAACCTGACTCAGACAGCTAAAAAACCCCACAATCCCCAAACAAGGAGCAAAACTCTTTTACCCTGTTGCACAAGTCACTGAGATAAATGAAAAATCCTGCATCTGGACTGCCTGGCTAGGAGAAGCTCTGCAGAAAAGGGCCTGGAGTATGTAGGGGACAACAAAGTGACCAAGACCATCTCTTATTTCTCGCTTTGAATTCTAGACAGTTTTACCAGTTAAGAAAGTGAGAAAAAGAAAATATCTGTAATTTAAGTGTAAGAAGAAGAGATATATTAACAAGTGGGATGAGAGACCATCAGAATGGAAATGTTAGAGAGCCATTTCAGCATATCTATCTACTTTAATCATTGAGTTTTCCAATCATATCCTTAAGATCCATTGCACCTGGAGTATCAGCAGGCATGTGAAAATGAGTTCATCATGCGAATGTATTTGAAACAAGAGAGCTTACCGTCGCAGCTAGCCACATGATTTCTACATTCTTTCTCTTTTTGGCCTGGATATTTTGATGGAGATTTTCTAGCAATCCCTTTAGATCATTTTGTTCTTGAAAATGTGGTAGACCTGGAAAAAAAAGGATGATAAGCTTGCTCATTATGATAAGGCTGGTGATAAGGTTGTGCTGACTAAAGAATGCCCATATTAAAGAACAGGGCTATTACACAGGATGGAAATCACCAGCTAAATATTTACAGAATAAACAAACCTTAGAAATTCTTTCTAAGCATTGGTTTGTCCTCCCTAAGATCTTCACTATGGAAAATTAAAATATCTTCAACTTTTGTCTTACAAATGAATGGTGAAAACATTCAAATCTCTGCTGTTGTTCCGTTCATCAACTATTATAGACATTCAGTGGCAATGAGTAGAGAAATAACCGAGTATATAAAAACCTGCTTTGATAGGATGATTTTTTAATTTTTAATTCAAAATATTTTGCTTTTGTTTTCAGAATGAAACATCTCATTTTTGTTTTAAAATGATGCTTTAGTTCCTAATATAACAGAAAGGTTAAACAGCACTAAATCCCTCACACCCTCAAATCTAACAAAGGATATTTCTCAGTCTGAAATTAAATGAAACCTTAATTTTGAAATGCAACATAATTTTAGGTTTACTGAAAATCCAAAATTTTACCTACTTGCCCTAGGTACAGCAGCTGTGCTGAAGTTTTATTAATTATAAATGTCTAGAGGGAATTCAAGAGTAGGCGATTTAACTTGCTCTTCTGTTTTGTGTGTGTATATATATAGGAGGGTTTTGTTCTGATATTACCTTTATCTTCATTAGTTTTGAAAATCAGCAGAAACAACCAAAATCTGGTTTTCAAAATTATTTCTTCTTATGGTAGTGAAGTAAAAAGAAATTTAGTAACAGTTTAATTTTAAATTAAAATTGAGTTAATTAAATGAATTAAAAATTTAAGTTTTAAAAATTTAATAATCGCCAAGGAAAGGCTCAGAACAGTTGAAACAAAATTAAACCAAATTGATACATTTTTTTAAACAAGAAAAAGTAGGATGTTACATGCATTGGGGAAAAATAACCAACCCAAGCCTCAAACCCCAAAATAAGATTTATATTCAATTCAAAGAGTAAAAATGAGGCAACTACTAATGCAGGTCAAAATCCATTCACCTAACCTGATCACAGCTGGAATGATCCCTCTTATCAACAGGCTTTTACCTTTTATGTGTAATGAATTCTGTAGTTTCACTTATCCATGATTCATGGTAAGATGTAATTTAAATGTACTCAGAAACACCTGTTCTAAAAATGTCTCAGTTGCCTTACTCACGCTGTGCTGCCAAAAAGAAAAAAGTGCAGAAAAAGTACACTGAAACTAGTTTTGTAACAATCTTAATGAGGATCATTTTATCTGTGTATTACAATTCCTGATCGTACAATTAGATAATGCAGAGCACATAAAAATATATCACAACCTGCTAGACTACTATACTTATCCTGCATCTGTTTCTTTAAAACACATAGCATACAATGAGTACGCTAAGAAGATGCTTCTGGATTATGAGAATGTATCACTAGGTAAACGTTTTATTGCTTCAAAGCAGTTTTCCTTTGGTTCACAGCAGAAAATGCATCATCTCAGACAGCTGACATCACCATAGGTAAAGTAAGATTCTCCTAATTTATAATATTGCCAAATGAGCTGCATCTTGACTGGACATGATCGATTGCTTAAATTCCCTGTGTCACAAAGCAGTATTAAACGGTCAAATCATTCTCATAGATTATAAGGGGGAGACGCCTGGAAGTACAAAACTGACTTATAGACTTTATGTTGAAAATGCACGTACTGCTACATGCATTATGATGCTATGGAAGAAAACCTTTATTTGCCTGCAAGATTTCTAAACCTTGCATGCATCCCTCTTCTCACACGGAACAATTCTTTGCAACACTGATGTTGCTGTGGGCATTAGGTATCGGACCAGCCACACTGAATATCACTTGTGACATACATTTCTCTGATTTTATGCTTTCAGCTATTTAAATTGAGTTCTAAGCTGTTCTTTTCAATTAATTACGAACTACTAAACAACAATCATATATTTTTGTACCCTTCCTATCACTAGCTGTTCTGTAAAAGTGGTACTATTTTGGTGCCTAAACCAGAACTACATTTGGTTGGCATTTTTGGTAGGAATCTTTCTGGGAGCACATTGTTATTTATTGTTGTCAAGAGTTTCCTATTAGGGAATTAAAGAGATTAAGAAACATGAGAATGACAGAGTGCATATTCATCTAAAAGAAGATCGAAAGTCAGTGTTTGGCATATGCAGTTACATGCAGCTGAAGACTTTTAATAACTGGGAAGAGAGAGAAAGCTAGAATATTATTGCAATGGGAATTACAGAGATGAGAGAAAAACTAATAGCAAAGGTGGCAATACCTCTATGGGAGTGGGAAATTGAATCCTTTGAAATGGAATATACGAATGAAGCAGCAGACAAGTGAGGCTGCCTAAGGATGGTGGCTGCAACAGCCTGGCCAACAGGGCTGCGAGTCCTCAAATTCTGTCTGGCTTTATGAGCACAATTTGTAACTAACAGCTTTGTGAACTGGGTCCTGCATTTATTTTGTAGCACAGATTTGGCACTACTGGAAACTATCTGGAAAGGTGTGACAAAATCGTCAAGGAGCCATCAATACTTAACAGCTCTCACTTGGCTACACCACCACGGTGGCTGCCAGCTTGGATGGAAGGTTTATCTTCCTAAGAACTTGAGCAGAGAGGTGGGGGAAGAGTCTGAACAACTTGGAGAGCTTCACTTTTTTCCAGGGCAGTGGTTTAAAAGGCACATTCCTCAAAGCCAAAAAGAGTGATTCCGTATAATTGCGGGGAGCTACTGGGAAGGATGATGGGACCAGAAGGTACTTTGTGTTCCGTAAAAGTTTGGACAAAGAACACACTTAGATCTTAGACATAGAGAAAAAGCAAGAAGGTAATAATAACCAGAAAAGACATGATGAATTAGACAAGTGTAGTTCTCAAAAGCCTGCACAGTCTGGCAGAAGTCCAGGAAAAGTGTGTGGCTCAGTAACGATCCTTCTGCAGGAAGTCAGTACAAGGTTAGTTTCTGTTAATGAAAAGCAGCCAATACTACCTGCATGAAAATTTTTGCTTTTATATAATGTCCTGGTTTCAGCTGGGATAGAGTTAATTTTCTTCATAGAAGCTATTGTGAGGCTGTGTTTTGGATTTGGGATGAGAAAATGTTGATAACGTACTGATGTTGTCAGTTGTTGCTAAGAGGTTGGCAGTTGTGGCTAAGCAGTCAAGGCCTGTCCGGCTTTTCATGCTGGCCGGCCAGCGAGCAGGCTGGGGGTACACAGGGAGCTGGGAGGGGACATGGCCAGGACAGCTGACCCCAGCTGGCCAAAAGAGTATTCCATACCATACGACATCATGCTCAGTATTTAAAGCTGGGGCAAAGAAGAAGGAAGGGGTGGAGGGACGTTCGGAGTGATGGCGTCTGTCTTCCCAAGAAACCGTTAAGCGTGATGCAGCCTTGCTTCCCCGGGGATGGCTGAACACCTGCCTGCCCATGGGAAGTGATGAATGAATTCCCTGTTTAGCTCTGCTTGCATGCGTGGCTTTTGCTTTACCTCTTAAACTGCCTTTATCTCAAACCATCAGTTTCCCCACTTTTACTCTTCTGATTCTCTCCCCCATCGCACTGTGGGGGAGTGAGCGAGCGGCTGCGGGGGGCTCAGCTGCCGCCTGGGGCTAAACCACGACATATAGTAAGATCCATTTATGAGGCAGCAGATCTACCTTAGACCTAATCCCAAATGAGGTTAGTTTTTCAGGATGCTTTCTTGGCAGGATTCCCCTAAATTAATTACTAACTTCTTGTATGATTTTCTCTGTAGAAATCCTAGAAATCCTAGAGATGTGGGTGGATGGATGAGCATACTGCCCGTCCTTTAGGAACAGAGCTTTCACTTCTGTCAAAATTATTACCAAATGAAAATCATCCTCATCTAGAAAATAAGCATGTATATACAGTGACACATTAGACATAACTACAAGTACATACATGTAATGGATAATTTGCAAAAGTAATCAGCACAAAGTGTACTGTAAGGGAACAGAGGCTTTGCACGGGATTTTAACCGTCAGTATTCACCATGAGGAGTTACACGTAAGTCCTGTAGGATGATAGATGTTTAGATTCAAAAGATTCGTCCCCCCCACCAGGGGAAGGAGCAGAGATCTAAATCCAAGCTATTTAAAATCAGGCTGTAAGATCTGCAACATTTGGGAATATAGTTTAGGCATTAAGACAACAGGATTAGATTGATACAAATGGTCTTTTCAGTGTTTGCTTTCAACAATCAAAGTAATGTTTATGAAACCAAATTTCTATAAAATTGGTATATAAGGCCTATTCTAATGGAATCATGCTATTAATATCACTGACAGTATGATGTGGCTCATTGCTTGTATTTGCACCTGCAGATTTCTCAGTGGTTTGCCTTACCTTAATACATACTTAAAATAGTAATGGAGGGAATGACTGAAACTGATGAAAATTCTCACTGAGTATTTCTGTACAAATATAGTAGGTACAGACTGTCCTCTACTTGAAATACTAAAAAGCATATTACCTTAATAATCTAAAAGACTGTTTAGTTCATCATTATTCTGTTTCACTCTCTCTGTAGTTTCTGCTATGCCTTGGGCCTGCAATCACTACTGATTTCAGCAGGGCTGTGTACAGGCACGAAGTGTTTAACTTTATGGAACAAGTTATGGGATTGAGGCCTACATCTAAAAACTGCACACTAATACTGTGCTAATATTACTATCTTATAATCTTTCACCTATCAAACATTTTCGAAGCCATTTGGATATTGCGTTATTTTGTACTCACAATCAGGAGGCATTTTTTCCGTAAACAGCTTGTAATATTCTTTTAGAAGTTCTAAGTTTTCCTGGTTAATGTTTTCCTGCAAAGTGGTATCTCCAAACCTGTAAAAAGGGACAGCAAAATGATGAAAAAAACCCCACAACCCAGAACCAAAACAAAGCTAAATTATCCTTCAGAATGATTTCTTTGCATTAAGAAATAACTAGTTTTTTTTTCCCCTAGTGTTGAATGCATTAGATTTTGTCAAATGTACAGTTGCTAATCTCTCACATGCTTTGGAACTAATATTTGGGAATGAGGTCATTGCTTATGGATAATTCTTCCAAAAATTTATGGACAAAGTAATCCGTTTACAGACAGACATTCAATAAAGCACATATTCTTCTTCCCTTCACAAATCCTGCATAAATGCAAGGGCTCTTTGTAGGAATTTCAAATGGCACCACAGGCAGAGAACACAAACTCCTACATCCTTTACTGCTGCTGTTGTTTATGTATATTAATTTCTACCAGAGCTGGGAAATATTGAAGCCACACAAGATGGAAGCGATGCAAGTGTCAAGTGTAAAACCTTCTTAAGATCTAATTTCTCCTCTAGTCTGAGAATATTTGCTATAAATAGTCGAATTGATTACTAGATTACTACTCTGGTCCCTTTCTGCCCTACGCTGCTCCTGAGCTGTTAGTTGTCTTTGTTTCTTGTATCTGAAACTAATGAGAGAACCATTTCTCTGCTGTTGATCAGTGATTTCACCAGTAAGCTTTGGAGAGTTGCAACCCGCAGGCTAGCTGACTTCAGCTGCCGGCATTTAAGCTTGCTGCAGCACACAGACGTCAGCGGTTGCTCCACAGGGCTGCAGCTGGCCCAGGAGTATGTTACGGGGTTTCTTGCAGCAGTTAAGTCTGCTGGGAACACATCACCAAAATCCTCATTATCCTGCACAGAAAACCCAGACAACATCAGGATGTCATTACGCTTATCCATGAACTGACTACAGCTATACGGGCAAATATCTTTCTCCCTGAGACGAAAATCTCTATAACAGCCAAGCTTCACATAGGCTAAAAAACCCCAAACCAAACTTCTCTCCTCTACTATAAGATATGAATGAATGTAAAGACAGGAATGTCCCTTAGGCATTTTGGGCCAACTTTTTGCAACTCATCTTTAGAATAGCCTTGAAATGAAGAAAAGGAAGACAGAAAAGGAAATGGAGGAGTACAGAGAAAGGCATGGACAGGTAAAGTGAGAAATTCAGGTAGACAAAAGGGGACACAAATCAGAAGATACTAAATATACTGCTACATCAATGCAGAAGGGAATCAAATATTTGAATGGGCCAAAGAAGGAAAAGACTTGGCTACTTCCTCAGTAGCTACTGCTGCACTGTCACATGGAAGTATTTCTTTTAAACCAAATATATTATCAATTGTGCTTTACTTAAAGAAGAGATGTTTGCATCTAATAAAGAAACATTTTCTGGAAATTTATCACAAAACTTTATTTCTATTCTCATATTCATTTTCCTACAAAAAAATACTTTTTACCAAAAATCATGTGCAGTGTTTCCAATCTCACAGACAAATGTGCAGCTTTAGGAGTTAAGGAATATCTGGAATTAAATCTAATGTTTACACCTTTAAGTGCATGTGCACAAGCTGTTTCTGCATGGAATAATCTTGATAGATATTAATATAGATATACTTATATTAATTTTTCATTCATGGCTGGCTTTGTGTACAATGTAAAATCACCACCATGAACAATGCTACCATTCTTCCTGCCACTCCACTTGCAAGCCAGAAATCTTTTCACATCGACTCCTCTACAAGTCCCCATCTATCCAGGCTATTTCTAAATCTCATCAAATCTTTCATCAGGACACTTGTAACATATAGTCCTTATGCCTATGCCACCCATGTAAGCTCTCACAAACTTGCTTCTTGGTTACTGCATACTCCTTTTCTCTGATTTTGGAAAAATGTGACATGTCCAGTCATAATTGTCATGACTGATTTGGTTCATTTTGTATGCTATCTCTTTGGCCATGTCACTCCTCTCATAGCATCACTTTTCCCTTCTTTATGGCATCAAGAATAAGCTATTTTTGTTTTCAAGAATGTTTGAAGTTCTCTAACCAACTACTCAATTCTTTCACTAGTGAAGTGACAGTTTTTACTGTCTTCTGATTCTGCCTATGTTTCCCATTTCAATTTGCTACTTTAATTTTCTTACATATCACCATTCAACTCTGATAATTCTCCCATAAATATCCACAAAGCTACCTGATGGCACTCCTTAGAAGACTCTCGTTACTCTGCTGTCTACAAAGAACAGGATGTGAAACTCCTGTTGTGCTTGACTTCTTGCCTATCATCCACGTTAACCTTTTTTACTGTCTACCTCTATTTCCCCAGCTACACTTTTGCTTTTGAGTTTGTAGTGACCGCAGTGTAAAGATACGTACTATGTCCCTTGGATGCTCTGTTAATAAAACCAGTAAAAAAAAAAAAAAAGTAGCTGTCTCATTGTTGATGATGCAGTTTTAGCATTGCACAAACTGTTAAACTTAATTTAACATCACCGACAGATACCCTTCTCTTGGAAGAGAAAATTAATAGGTTGGTGAAACTTTGACTATTATTGTACTAATTAATTGGTTTCCAGCAATCTTTTCAGAGGAATAATATTTAACAGATGAGCACTTTAGCATCAGTCTTCATGTTTCTACAAACATACTACTAATGCATTCCCTATTGTTAACTACTACTCCTCGACTCTGGAAAAAAGCCCTTATAAAGCTGAGAAAAATTATCTCTTTCTAGCTTATGACTTGTCCAGCATGTTCAACCCCACCTTTAACATGGTAATTGCACATTTTCAAACTCATGTTTGAGAAGGCCAAAGTACTGTATACAAACTTCTACATCCATGAAATAGAAATCCATTTCATATCTGTATCCAAAGGAAACTTGGTGTTGATTGTGTGAAATAAAGTCCTGCATACAGTCATATCTTCCCTTGGACTTTTTATTTACTTTGCATTGCTTCATAGCTTGTGCCTATTCCCTTTAATATTTTTTAAAATACTCACCAAGTCCAAGAGATGGTCCAATAGCAAGTAAAAAAAAAAGATTTATTTTTAATCCTGAGAGATACCCTGTACTAGCACAGCGTACTTGGACAGAAAATGAAACACAATTTTTTCTTACCTCTCTGCAAGTGTTTGCTGTTCATTGATTCCAACATTAAAGAGTACTGGATACATGCGAAGTAGCTTTCCTTCTTTAATCTCTTGTGGCAGCAACTCAAACATCTTTGCTGGAAGCTGGACCTCTATAACATAATGTTCACTACAAAAAATAAAAAGAAGAATAAGGATAAGAATATTGATTAGTTTGTTTGAAATTATAACCGTCCTATATTATAGAGAACACGTAGACTTGTAAACCAGTTCCCCCCTTTTCCCCTTAATTGTATTCAACCATAAAATATGACAATTCAGATAGCTTGTTTTAAGAGCATAACCAAGCTATACGGAAAAAGGCAGGTGTATATAATTGTACACTCTTGATACTGACTTCTTTACTGAAGTGAAAACAGGACTAAAGATGAAGGCAATAAGAAAAGTCTTCTGCTACCGAAAGATCAATGAGAACACCTCAACTCTTAAAATGCATCTTGCTGAGTTACAAAAACAACTTCGTTTCAGAAGTCACAACTTGATCCTGTATACACTCTAATTCTAATATGAGCAAAAAACCTTTCACAAGAACCCAAAGCAAAATTACCATTTTCTTCAGTGGCTGGATTTTATCCCTGGGGATAGAAAGCATCACCAATAACAAAATTGACTCTATGAAGATAATAATCGAAGGTTCATTACAGAAACATGAATCCTATTTTAGGAGAAAGGATATGATATATATCAGTTCTGCTTTTATGTTTGTGTTTGGTCTGACTTCATGAAAAACATGTTACTTTGGCTGGCAGTCCAAATTCTGATCATGTGGAACCCTCGAGTTGAATTTCACCCATCTCTGAGGATTGATGCCTGACCCCATAACAGACACAACAGCATGCTGTTAACTTAGTTTTTATTAGCTTTCTTTCCGTTATTAGAGAAATCAGTCTAATACAAAAAGAACAGACTAGAAGCAAACCCATTTTTCTCCAGGATTTGGCATTTTAATCAGAGGGCCAACTGATAAGAAAGACTGAAATTTTCTCCCCTGCAGAGCACATTTTATATACAACCACCAAGGAAGAGTATTACAGCAATAGGAGGGAAGGAGGATCTGTATCCTACCTACAGAAGCCAGGCCTAGGAAGTCACACAATTTTGGCGTGCAAACTTAGGTGGAAAACTGTTTGCATCTATTAAAATAACCTATCACGAAGTCCCTCCAACCCTTACTTTAATCAGTGATGTGCTTGCTAAAGAATTAAAATACAGCCTGAATTACCCACATGTAGAATTGGGGAGAGGAAAGGCAGAAAACCTTGAAGAAAAAGGGCAGTTTCTGCGGTAGCTCTGGCACCTTTGGCAAGTTGGAAGGATGAGTGGCACTATCTCAGGGCAGGTGTTTGGATAAACAGCTTCAGCTTAGAATAGCTCGTGGTCGTGTTTGAACGTCTATCCTGCCCATATATCTGAAGAACAAAATAAAACGGATCCAGTACAGACCTGTGACTGAATTGTAATTACCTTCATCTAGGGCCACAGCATATGCTTTGGTACCGGCTAGAACTAGTATGTAATCTTTGAGCGAATGCCAGATGCTCCTTACTGAGAGGGGTCACCAGTTTTGAATAGAGGATACCTGTCTCGAGGGGGGAGGAGAAAAAAAAAGAAATAGTTTTACTCCCCAGATAAGTCTATTTGGCTTGTGTTTTGTTTGATTAATTCACCCATGTGAAGGAAAGAGAGAGTTGGCAAGGATGACAGTGAAGAACTCCGTACAAATCATCTTTACATAGCAGCTTTCACCCTCAGCCTGCATGTGTGTGCTCCTAGCTGCTGTCAGGTGCTACCAGAGCATTCTTCTGTGATGGAGTCCTTTCATGAGGTTGAGAAGAAATGTTGGTTTAGTCTAACTCAAAGGGCATATGCTACTGAGCTAAAATGCCACCAAATCACGGCATCACTACATTTCACAGACCGCAATCACTACAGATCTTTCCGTGTGTGAAAGAACACTGAGAAATGCTAACTTTTAGGAGTGATAAATTAACATCAGTAGCATTTGAGAGTTTCCCCTTGTCCACTTTTTTTTTCTTTTACAAAACGTTTTTTTGAAGTCTCAGAGATAATCCTTGGTAAATTTTCAAAATCTGTAACCAATTACACAACCCATTTCTGATCACGTAAGGAAAAGGCTATCAAGCTGTGACAGAGAGCTGTCTAGAAAGCCCAAGAATGGTACGGAAGTCAGGTGGGGGAAAAAAAAAAAGAAAAATAATTCAAAGTACTGGAATCTGGAGGACTTGTTTGACATTAATTTACCAAAAATCTTACAGGTTGTATGCTTCTACTTAAACAAGAAACAGTAATAGAGCAGTAAATGTTATTGCCATGTGGTTTCTCTCTTTAATGGCTAGACTCAGTGAAGAGATACCAGGTGATTTTGGCATGAGATGGATAAGGCAGCTACTACATTTTCCAATGAGAAGGAAAAATCAGTACATAATTTTTAACATTTAATGATCTTTCAGGAAAACAAAGTGGAGAAATCCAGCATTTTTAAAAGAGTAAGTAATAAATCATTTTCTCTTTCAGAACGAATTGATTAAATGTAGGTATTAAATATTTAAATATCTATTATTTCACTAAAACAGGACTGCTTAAGAATATCCCTTTCTTTGACTTTATTTGCCTTCTTCAATAATATTTGTTATCATCACATACGATGACAGACAAACACTTGCAGTCCTGTTAGAAGGCTTCTGAAAATTAGCCCCATCCAGCTGTGGGCCCTGGACCCTGCAGCTACTTGCAGCTGGCTGAAATCACACGCTCTTAGTTCATTGCAAAAACACAAAACAAGTCATTTACATGCACCTTTGCTTCGCTTTGTAGCAGGAAGAAAATGCACACATGGTCAGTCACTGCATCTCAGCCGGGAGGTGCTTCAGCCAGCTCTTCTTTCAGCTAAGTGACAACTTTTTAGATCACTTCAATGTGGCTGCAAGTGCTAGTCTGATCGTGAGCTTCGTTGAAAACATGGTATCAAACCCTGTGATGCCTTGCAGTTTCACATGCACAATCAAAAACATTCTATCAAAGAACTTTATAAAAGTGAGCATTAACTACTTTCGCCTATAAGAAAAGATCCTGAGTGCCTGAACAGAGCTTTGCTTCACCTGGATGGTCAGAGTCAGCCACCCACATCAGCAGGTTGGCGCAACGCTCGTCAATGCCACGCTCTGTGGATTGATTTGATTGTGCACACTGAATCTCAGTCTTAAGCACTTCCCTAAAAAAACAATTACAAGTGAATACTCTGACTCGCAAGATAAGAATGTGTAGCTTAATTTTCTGTCCTGCATTTCTACAGTCTTTTAGTCTCATTTTATCGAGCCACATCATAAAGCAACCAATATGATCTAAAAATTGTGGGGTTTTTAAACATTAATTAGAAAATAACTATGTTTTCCACTGCCTTCTCTTTTTATGGTTGACTTCCAACACTGTCTGATAGGAGCTGTCTCATCACAGCTCTTATAGGAATGGGGGTCCTCCACATAAGCCTTGAAGATTTTTTTTTTTTTTTGTCTGATACCGATTCCATCCAGTGAATACCTGCCAGTAAGTACAGTACAGCAATCACAGGCAGTAACTCTTCCTAAAGACTAACTACTCCATCAATCCAGAATACCCGAGACAGCTTAAAGCTTGAGACTTTCAAACCTAGGACCTCCTAGCGTGACAGTTCAGTGTACCACAGTAACGGCAACAAGCCAGTAAATGTAGCTGCTGGATTTTTCAAGATTTTTGACTGCTGTGATTTACAAAGGATGTATTTCTTCCGTTTTATCTACACACCATAATTATTCTTAATTATTCCTGATGTGTTGCCTATCATACTCCAGCCTTCCTGATATTTATTTCAATCCTTTCTCGGAAGGCCCATAGGATAAGAGTGAATCATCCCGAATAATTAAGTAAATCAGAGGTGAAAGCTCCCTTCAGAGGAAACCTATCTTTTCTAAAAGTTGCTGCTTTCAGCTGGATTTAATTTACAGTCATCTTAAGAATAATGATACTATTACGGAAGTGATTTCTGCAAAAGTAAAAACATTTGAAGCTTCAGACCAGAATAATAATAAAGATGGAAAACCCATTCCTCCTGTGTAACAATCTTGTTAACCCTCTGATAGCCACAATTAATGAAGTATTTCAGTTTATGTCCTGATATTCAGCAGTGCTTATGTGAGACGCATAGTTTATTAGTGGCTTTATGCAAGGATTTCTGAGGGTCAGTATGCCCTGAGTGATCTTCAGCACCTAAGATAGGCTTCATTTTTCAAAAGTGACCACTAAGTTTTGGCATCTGAGTTTTTCAGTTTCCATCTTAAGACAATCAAGGCCTAACTCCTGGAAATGCAATTTCATTTGTCACTCTGAAATACAAGTTCTGGACACCTCAAAACCAAGGTTTCTTCAGTCAGAGGCCACTTTTGTAAATATTGACCTTGTCACTTCTCTTGATTCAGTATCTATATACGAAAATTGCAACAGTAACTCTGCACAACCCAGACACTATTTTGATTAATTTGTATTAATAATCGGAACTTTTAGCTTTTCGTCACGAAAATAACCCAGAGCCCACATTACTACTAGCTTTACAAATCCCTACTACCTCATGACATCTCCATTCACCTCATGAAAAGTAAAATTACTGCACTTCCCACGTAAGAGTATTCAGCAACAAGAAAACCATTATCTGTGTTTTCATGTGCTACAGATTAAAACAACATGCCATGGGCTCCAGGAAAGACAGTTCTTACCGCCTTCCAGTTATAATAGGCAAAAAATCTTCTGATTTGGCTTCAATGACTTTAAACATTACTTTCTGCAAATCTGAAATTCCCACAGCCATGTCTTCTAGCATCCCGGCTTCTTCACCTATATGGAAAGATTACAGAGGTTGTTAACAGAGTAGACAGATCAGTCACTGAATAGGTTGTAGTAAAGCAATATGGGGATTATATTTCTCAGTCTGTGCATCTAAAAAAAATCACAGCCCTAAATCCACATTAAAGTAACCTACATAAAAGCAGACTGATTTTTAGAACTGCTGACAACTCTCTGTGGCCTAAATGATAACTATGAGTATTAAGCACCTCTGAAAATCAGCCTGCTCTATATGTGCATAGAATAACCTCAGAAAAGCCATTTTTGCCTATTTTGAAAGTGTTTTTAAAGTCTGTCCTGCTGATGGAGGACAAAGGTTTTGAGAATAACAACGAATATCAGTGAAAAGGGAGCCTGACAGCAACCTCCAAGTGAGGAACTGCAATTGCCTGTGCATTAAAGAGCTACACAAATCCTCTGCTTTGGTCAAAATCTCTAATTTGGGGAAGGATTCCAATACATCTAGCTCAAAGTTTTTTGAAACATAAGGCAGTTTCTCCCTCCAAATGTCCTTTTTAATACCTATCAAATGATGGCCTCTGTAACAAGCTAGCAATTAAACAGTTTTCAAGCTATCTTAACATCATGAATACTGGCATGGTCAGGGCAGAGGCTGATAGAGTCAGTAACTGTTTAAATCTGTTGCTTGGATTTAGCTTTATAAACCTGATATTTTTGGTCAGGTCAAATGCCTATACAAATGGAGACAGTTTTTATTAAACCCAGAAGTTCCACTAGCTATACTGAGGAAGGAGTCTCCTGTATTTAAAGACAATGTAGGTCAGCACTCTGCATGGAATAATTAGCAACTAATGATCTCAGAAGAATTGAGAATAAAATAAATGAGTAATTTTTGATGCAGAATTGACAACACAGTATCAATTACTTCAACCATGCTATTATATGGAAGCCTGCTGTCTCCCAAGTATAGTATTTGTTGATTCAATAAGCCAAATTACTGAAAGCAGAACAGAGGTTAAAATAAGAACCTCGTTGGTAAACTTCTGGTCTGGATGCATAAGGAACTCTGTCCAAGAACAATACTTACTATACGTACTAAGGAGTCCTTCATATTGCACAAGCAATCCAACAGTATGAAGCTGTTGTAAAAATCCTTGATCATGTAAACCTGTGTGCAATTTGATTATAAACCCACAGACCAATCCAGCGAGCTATAAAGACAATGAAAAAATGTGAAATTAACAGATGTACTGTTATAACATAGTTAAAATGAAGCTTGCTATCATTATACACAACAGAATTAATATTTAGATATTTGACAAAACAGCATAGATATAACTACATACGTAATTTAATATTAATATATTATTGAGGCATTTTTTGGTGTAAAAAGCAGTTAAGTATTCCCTTATTTTACATTAGATAAGCTTCATTTGTTTTGTGGGGTTGTGTGTTGGGTACACTGACATAAGTGAGACTAGAACCTCCACTGGCAGGTTATGAACACATAAATCTGTGAATTATGATGGATTTGGAAGCAATGAGGCACCTAATGTAACAGGATCTCCTCGGCAGTTGCACCCTAACTCCTTAATTCTTAGAATTAAGAATTCTTAATTCTTAGAAAACTCCTTAACATGTTAGAAAAAAATATGTAACTTAAGGGAGAAATTAGATGAATCATTTAGAGGAAAATCTATCCGGAAACCATGATCTACAGGAGAAAATCAAAAGAACTTATTCAATATCTTTATAGATGATCTGGATGAGGGAATCGAGTGCTCCCTCAGTAAGTTTGCAGATGACACCGAGTTGGGTGGGAGTGTTGATCTGCTGGAGGGTAGGAGGGCTCTGCAGAGGGATCGGGACAGGCTGGATCGATGGGCAGAGGTCAACTGTATGAGGTTTAATACGGCCAAGTGCAGGGTCCCGCTCTTGGGTCACAACAACCCCATGCAACTCTAC
>NW_010554034.1:49279-64690 GCF_000687285.1 Phaethon lepturus | reverse complement strand
AGAGGCAACACAACAAAACACAACAAAATAAATTTAATATTCTTTTCTTCTATTTTTTTTTTTTAATTTAGGTGCATCTCTTTTCTTCTGCCTTTGGATTTATATAATCAGTTAGCCTGTGTCCTGGTTTCATCTGGGATAGAGTTAATTTTCCTCCTAGTAACTGGTGTAGTACTGTGATTTGGATTTAGTATGAGAATAATGTTGACAACACACTGATGTTTTAGTTGTTGTTAAGCAGTGTTTATACTAACTCAAGTACTTTTCAGCTTCCCATGCTCCTCTGCCAGTGGGGAGGTGCACAAGAAGCTGAGAAGGAGCACAGCCAGGACAGCTGAGCTAAACCAGCCAAAGGGTTATTCCATACAGTATAACATCATGCTCAGTATATAAACTGGGAGGAGCTGGCCAAGGAGTTGTGACCATGGCAAATGGGAGCTGGCTCGGCATCGGTCAGCGGGTGGTGAGCAATTGTATTGTGCATCACTTATTTTGTTTCTTGTGTTCAAAAAACGTGTGGATGTGGCACTTCAGGACATGGTTTAGGGGACATGGTGGCGCTGGATTAATGGTTGGACTTGATGATCTTGAAGGTCCTTTCCAACCTAATGATTCTGTGGTTCTGTGGTTCTGTGGTAGTCCAAGTGATCCCATAAAGTCACTAAAATTAGGTATTTTTTTTTTGTGTGTGTGTCACCTGATTGTTCTTGAAGTTCTTGAAGTAATGAAGTCTCATTCCCAGATAGGACTTAAAAGTACTCCTAGAATATAAATAATAATAGTAGGAAAAACGCATTGTAAAAATAATAAACTGACAAGAAATATCTAGGCCTTCACTTGGTTTTCTCCCAGGTTATTACAGTAATATTTATTGCAATCTCTATTTTTCAGCATAAACAACAAATTATTAGCCATTAGTCAAGGGTAAAACTTTTTATGCCTTAAATTTTATATGTCCTTCTTTACTTTGCCAGACTCAGATATAAATCCGAAAAGGCTATTTTCCTAATTGCCAGACGAACTTGATATTTGCAATGCCTATTCAGTATTGGGAGTTTTAATCTACTAGGTGGTAGAAATGTGGGGTTTGTTATAAAGGACCCAGCTGTAGTGTGAGCTTGAGCTGTATTATATACCTCTCTGAATGAGTCCTCTCTAGAACAGGTACATATGTTATTTCTCTTAATTCCTCTTAACTCAGTTACCAGTCATAAGCACATGTCTTCTCCAAACATGGACTTTTAACGTTTAATACATGTTTAGATATAACTAGGTCATCCAAGCAGTACGTCAAATAATGGTATAGGACAAAAGAATACCTCTCCAAAATAAAGATGTGGAGCCTTGTGTTTTCTTTGTACTCCCATATTTCAGTAATATGGTCTTCACCCTCAGAATTTTTTCTTTTTTTTTTTTATTAAGAGATGGGAATGATGATCTCTTCAACTTCGTTCAATCTAGCTATGAAATTATTTCAATACTAGGAATATGGCTTTAGGTCATTCTTATTTCAGTGTATGCTTTTTGCTAAATGGTATGACTGCCATAAAATTTAAGCATATTATCTGAATATAAATTCATTCCTCTCTTCATAAAAAGAAGACCTAACCGGGCTGGATTTGTTTCAACAGAGTTATATATTGGCTTAAGCCTGGCTTGGAAGGTTTTAAAGATAGGAATTAACTTTCATTCTTAAAAGAATTTATGTGAGATTTTGGGACACATCATACCACTGAGATCAAAAGTTTATTAATTTGTTTCATTTTCAAGAAACTGAAGTCAAAACAAAGAAATGTAAAGAGCATATATACCATCTGATGATAATTTATGGTTAGAAATAAAGACAGCTTGATTACTTCTGCTTGGTTTTGATGTCTCATAATTCTTTTTTTTTTTTCTTTCTCCAAATTTCTGTTCAGTGTTAATCATTAATAAAATTTATCAAATGCATGTAATCTGGGAAGTGATTGCCTGTAGGACACCATTAGAAAAACATCTACTTATACATTGAGTTAGCCAGTGTCTGATCAAAGTAATGTGTCATAGTTTATTTTGGTTTGCTTTTTTGCTTTGTTTTTTATTCCCTTTTCCTAAAAATATCCAGAAGCCTTCTGAATTAAAAATGTACTGGAAGATTATTATTAACAGCCACAGCTGAAATTTAAAAACAAAAAGCTATCTCATAAAATCTGTTTTCCATAAACCCATGCTGATTGGTAGCAAAAAATAATTAAAGAGGGCTAATACAATCAGTCAAGTCCTACATTATCACTTGCATATTTTTTGTGTAGTATATGTATTTCAAGCCTATAATATGTGGTCAACCTGTTTACAGTTTTTAAAATATGAATAAAACACTAGCTTTCTTCCAGTTCTCTGAAACATCTGCCATGTCCGGTACTTATTGAAAATCAACATTATTGGCCCATAAAAGCCCTTGCTCAGCTCTTCCAATAGCTTTAGATTCAAGTTATTAATCCCGCTTCTTTGAAATACCTAACATTATAAGCTGCTATTACGTATTTTCCTGAGTTACTCTTGGAATGGAAGATATTTCATGTATTATTATACTAAAAGACTGAAAAGTAATTTGTATTAAATGGTTCTTTTTGCATTATTGTTGAAAAGCCTGACATTTCCACTTCAGAAGAAATATTATAGGATTTGTCTTTTTTCCTGGTATATTTGTACTTAAATTTTCTCTAACTCAAAAGCATCTCAGGTTCTGTCTTTTTTTCTTTGGTGTCTCTCAACAGTCTTCTACAAGTTTTAGGTGTTACATTACTTATGACTTTACCTCCTTTGCCCATTTGATTCTTAATTGGAATGCTCCTTATTTATATTCTGTAGCTGATTTCACTGCCTTAGCTGTGCTGGTTTCAGGGTTTGGGCTTTTTTCCTGTTATAGTTTTAAATTTTGTATTTCTCACTTTCTTACCTTCAATTTTCATTTGTACTCTCCTTTTTCCATTGATTCTGCAAGCAAACATTGTCTCTCTTCCAAAATTGTGCTGACAGTAAATTGCAAGGAAAAAAGCAACCTTGAGGCAATAAAAAACAAGCACCTCTTCTTTCCAAAGAGTAATTTGGTTTTACCAATAGTACAAAAATTCCTGAGAATAGGAAGACTATTAGATGTCTGGAGCAGTTAAAGAAACTTCAGCTTCTTCAACATCCTGTGCCTTAGGCATATTTGCTTTAATTAACTACCGCTGCCAGGGCAGTTAACTAAAAATTCCCAGTAAATGTTACTATAATGGAACATCTTTTGAGAGCCAGAAGACATAGGTAAAAATTATTATCTAAGGCTGTGTACTACAGAAATCTGTTGTCTCATTATCTCTTTTTTCTACTTTTTTTTTACTTTGGACCTGATGATGTATCTGTCATTCATGGTGGTGAGAATTTACAGGCTGTAGTTGCCTGTGAACCCAAAGCCTTGTTATTCACCTTTTGCTGGTGTGGTATGCAGCTCCTTCCTTCGGTGAGTTCTCCGTATCACTTTTTTTACGTGACGGGCTACGTTATACATCACTGCTCTGTACCTGTAAAACACAGTCCAGGGGAGGAGCCGTGCTCCACAGTAGGGCAGGAGGGCTCTTGAGATCTCCTTCTTCTGGGAGAAGGACGTGTGACTGGAACATGGAGAATTGGAGCTTACTGCCTACTAATTCCAAAGCTGAAAAGAATGAAACCTATGCAAGCTCTAAACAAGAAACACAGCATAAAAGAGAAGTCATGTAGATAAATGTCATATTATTATCTTGAAGATGGATTTCTCTTTACTTCTTGGTATTTAAAAGAATGTTTCTGGCTACATCACAAGGTCCAAATTTTAAAAGTACTAAAAGATTCTCTGGACACCCTCAGCACAGGAAAGACATGGATTTGTTGGAGTGGGTCTAGAGAAGGGCCACCAGAATGATCAAAGCGATGGAACACCTCTTCTCTGAGAACAGGCTGAGAGAGTTGGGGTTGTTCAATCTGGAAAAGAGGAGGTTCCGGGAAAACCTTTTTTGCAGCTTTTCAGTACTTAAAGAGGTGCTTATAAGAAAGATGGGGACAGACTTTTTAGGAGGGCCCGTAGTGACAAGACAAGAGGTAATGGTTTTAAACTAAAAGAGGGTAGATTTAGACTAGATAGAAGGAAGAAATTTCTTATGATGAGTGTGGTGAACCACTGGCTCACGTTGCCCGGAGAGGTGGTAGATGCCCCATCCCTGGAAACATTCCAGGCCAGGTTGGACGGGGCTCTGAGCAAATTGATCTAGCTGAAGATTGCAGGGGGGTTGGATTAGATGACCTTTAAAGGTCCCTTCCAACCCAAACTATTTTATGATTCTATGATTTAAACAACATGATTCTACTTATTTCTATGTAACCTGTATTGATTTATATTTATAAAGGATCTGGCCCAGTATATAATTAAATGCCAAAAAATTATAGCATACAAATAAAAGAGGAAAATATGGCTAAAGGAAATTTTTTTCTCTGAATATTTTTCCTTTATAGCTGAAAGAGTGTAACATCTGTACTTTAAATAAATGTCATGAACCCAGGTTACTGTGAAGAAAATGCAAAACTTATTAGCACATATACCTCTTTGTTCTCCCTCAGTGCATTCCAGAATAGCAGAAATTTTTTTGTCAAAAATTCTGTTAGCTCTCAGTGATAATGATGTTGCAGAAAGCCAGCATACCTCCACTGCTGGCTCTTCTGTGGTTTGTAACAACTCAACAATATCAGGGTTGATCTCTAAAAAGATCAACAGAAGTAAAAAGACAGTTAGCTAGTGGTGGGTCCCAATCAATCACTGTATCCTTAATTCTCTTCTTTCCAAGGCCTTTTAAAACAAATTCAATGTACCGTATTGAGAGCATATGTACCATATGAATGAGAGATAATAGTACTCGATCTTGAATACATGACTTCTAACTTTCCAGAAGAGTCTCAGGGTAGTTTGGTATTCCATTTGGGGTTTTTCTGCTGAGAATTACAGGCATCACAGAGATTAAATAAGTCTTAAGGGAAACTTAAACCAAAATGAATGATTGATACCTGGTTTTGCTTTTGTCAAAGGGGAACCTACCACTGCCACTTTTACTCACGTCAATGGAACCAGTGGAACTGCTCATGGAACAAGGTCATATTTAATGCACATCAGGCAGGAAGACTCAAGCCTTTTCAAAGGCTGGGACGGTGTGGAATTAAATGTTCCAGTTGACAGGGGTACTCTATATTTTAAGTATTTTTTTATGTTGTTTGTACAGTACACATACAGCTTATTTAATGTAGGATGAAATTGATCTCAAGATATAGAACCTATTCTTTTAGTTTCCATTACATTCCTTTTTTTCCCATTTCTCAATATAAGTAATATTTTGCCCGTTCTATTCTTTCAAAGCACTTACTTGTGCATTGCCTTACTTACCACAGCTGTCCACAGCGTGTATCAAATGCAATGTGCTACTGTCCACATTGTCCGTGTCTCCAGATAAAATGTCATGCTGGTGCTGCCATGCAGCCTGTCACCTTTGCTTAAGTAGTCTCCTATTATGGCACTCACCTCTGACTGCATCTTGGCAGCTGCCAAATCAGTCTTACAGGAACCATGACAAGAACTGTAATATTGAGCAAAATTTGTAAGGCATACCAAGGACAGAAAAAAGAAAAAAAAAAGTTGTTTGTTTGCTTTTTCAGGGGAAAAAAGAATAAGCAAGATATGTGTGAGATACACTGCTAACCTGACACCAAAAAAAAAATTGCTTTTAAGTAAGCTGCAGATAAATAAACATATGAAATAAAGGAGACAACTGAAGTAATATTGAACAGGAATTTATGAGCACAAATCAAAATTTCTACCCTTGCTTAAGTCATACATTGCTTTTGAACTAGATTCTCCAAGCTTTGCCTTTATCAGGTCAGGTCTGGATTGTCACGTGAAAGAAAAAGGACATGAAATAGTAGACTAGTGGTTAGGAATACTGTTTCTGGAAAAAAAAAGTTCTGGTGTCTTTCCCTGTAACATGACGATGTTTAATTTTGTTTTGTTCTGATTTTTTTTTAATAAATTCTAATTAATAAATTCCCTAAAAACTACAAGAAGAAAAAGGAAACTTTAAAAAACTCAAACTTTTCCCCTTGAAAATTCTGGATTGCGGTTTTCTGGCTTAAGCTCATGCTGTTCTAAAACTAATGCAAACATGTTTGAGTTAAACACCTGCTGAGCTTACTGGACCTTGGATTTCATATAGAAAATACTGAGACATACATTTTACCTTACTCAGGTACTTTACCAATACTTAAATTTAAGTTTCTATTTCATCAGTTCTCATGTTAAGTGATATATATATATTACACATGCTGAGAGGTAAGTGACTCTAAAGGTTTTTACAACAGCATCCAATTCTCTTATGCTATACATCTAACTAATAAGTTTCAGGTGAGATTTATCAGATTAAACATTGATGCCTACAGTGTTTACATCTGAGTTTGTCACCCTGGATTGCCTTTATCAGAGGAGAGTTATTGGTCTTTTCAGTCTGTAATTAGTCTGGCTTGGTTTAGATATCTGCCTTAAGATGCTATAAATTTCTTCCATTTCTCTACAACTGCTTTTATGTGAGAAGAGGCAGAGTGTCAGTGGTGAAGTGTTCTAGGTGACTGTATCCTCCATCCTTCCCTCATTTTCATCTAGAAGTTAGACCTGCAGAAAGCAGATTAAGCAACTTGATTGGGCAGAGGTAATCTCTCTCCTGTGGGTCTCAAAGGGTCCGACTTCCTTCCACATAGCAAAGGTCCCCACTTAGTTTAGGAACAAGAATTGGAAAGTTTAGGTGCAAGGGAGATGTCTTGGATAAGTAAACTGGCGAATTTTACTTCTGGTTCCTATCTGAATAGAGGTTACCCAGAAGCAATAGCTGACTGAAATATGAGCCCATTTTGCTTAGAAATGTGCCTTTGTCTCTGCCCAGCCAGACCTGCAATACAGTATCTTCATGATCTGACTGCAAAACGAACAGGCAAAACCAACTTCAGTTGGATTTGTATTATGTTAGGCTTTGTGACTAAAGGCTCATCTCCACCCACATGAAGAAGCCCAGAGGCACAACAGCAGGCGGGTGAACCCCAATACACCAAGCAGAGGAATGAGTGCCCCAGCTTGGCCCCTCCCATGACATCTCAGGAGGGTGTCGGCCCCATGGGCTGTGAGTGAGACCCATCACCATCAGTCAACAGGAAAGGCTCTCCAGGCCACCTTACAGGCTGAGAGTGGATACTGCCAGTAGAGGTACAGGACTCAATATGGGATGCAGGGGAGAGGGTTTCGGAATTGTACAAGACTGTTATCAGATGATTAAAGGAGGAACCAAAGGCAGGGAAAGGGAGGGATGTACGTGGTTTGTGGGGAAGCAGAATGGGAAAATAATGACATAAAGAGATAAAAGGGGCTAGATGCCTTTTATCAGGCTGCTGGTCAATATGCTTGTCTGGCTATGTCCTATGCCTGGTCACCTCAGTCTGCCCTGCATTCTCATGAAACCCCATTTCTGACTATTTTTACTAAATAAGGGGCTTTATTTTCAACATGTGTATGTGTACATGAGGCCTGAGTTGCATCAGCCAGAACTGGGGACTAGAGATCATACAGACCATGTGTCTTGGGTGCCAGCAACTTAAGAGACTGGAGAGGTGCATGTTGGCATGTGATCACTAGTTACCACCGAGCTGCATTAGCTGGTGAGTATGACAGAGGCTCCGGAGCATCTTGGAGTAGCTGTAGAGATCAGAGTGATCTGAGAATTGCCTACTGGAGGTTCCAGGAGATCCAAGCTAGCAACTGAGGACACTGTGAGTTCTAGGGGTCAGACTCATTTGCATGTCTATGTCTTTGTGCATGAGGCCACAAACCAGAGGATCTGTACTGGGACAAGTACTGTTTAATATCTTCATCAATGACATAGACAGTGGGATTGAGTGCACCCTCAGCAAGTTTGCAGAGGACACCAAGCTGAGTGGTGCGGTTGACACAGCTGAGGGATGGGATGCCACCCAGAGGCATCTGGACAAGATCAAGGAATGAGCCTGCGTGAACCTCATGAGGTTCAACGAGACCAAGTGCAGAGTCCAGCATCTGGGTCAGGACAACCCCCAGTATCAATACAGGCTGGGTGCTGAAGGGATTGAGAACAGCCCTGCCGAGAAGGACTTGGGGATATTGATGAATGAAAAGAGAGACACAAGCCAGCAATGCATGGTCTCAGCCCAGAAGGCCAACCGTATCCTGGGCTGAATCCGAAGAAGTAAGGCCAGCATGTTGAGGGAGGTGATTCTGCCTCTCTGCTATGCTCTGCTGAGACCCCACCTGGAGTCCTGCATCCAGCTCTGGAGCCCTCAGCACAGGAAAGACATGGACCTGTTGGAGTGGGTCTAGAGGAGGGCCACCAGAATGATCAGAGCGATGGAACACTTCTCCTGTGAGGGCAGGCTGAGAGAGTTGGGGTTGTTCAGCCTGGAGAAGAGAAGGCTCTGGGGAGACCTTATTATAGCCTTCCAGTTCTTAAAAGGGGCCTATAAGAAAATGGGGACAAACTTTTTAGCAGGGCCTGTTATGGTAGGACAAGTTTTAAACTAAAAGAAGGTAGATTTAGACTAGATGTAAGGAAGAAATTTTTCACAAGGAGGGTGGTGAAACACTGGCACAGGTCGCCCAGAGAGCTGGTAGATGCCCCATCCCTGGAAACATTCCAGGTCAGGTTGAACTGGGCTCTGAGAAACCTGATCTAATTGGAGATGTCCCTGCTCATTGCGGGGGGGTTGTTCTGTCATTTTGTGATTCTGTGATGGGTGGACTGTTTGATGGATGAGGAATTTGTTGTATAGTTGCATCCAGAGGGTAGTGGGGTAGTGGTCAATGACGCAATGCCCAGATGGAGATATCTGACGAGTGGTATCCCTCAGGGTTCTATGTTGGGACCAGTACTCTTTAATAGCTTCATCAGTAACATAGGCAGTGGGATCGAGTGCACCCTCAGCAAGTTTGCAGATGACACCGAGCCGAGTGGTGTGGTTGACACGCCTGAGGGATGGGATGACACCCAGAGGGAGCTGGACAAGCTCAAGGAATGGGCCCGTGTGAACCTCATGAGGTTCAACAAGGCCAGGTTCAGGGTCCTGCACCTGGGTCAGGACAACTCCCGGTATCAGTACATGCTGACAGATGAAGGGATTGAGAACAGCCCTGTCGAGAAGGACTGGGGGATATTGATGAATGAAAAGAGAGACACAAGCCAGCAATGCATGGTCTCAGCCCAGAAGGCCAACCGTATCCTGGGCTGAATCCGAAGAAGTAAGGCCAGCATGTTGAGGGAGGTGATTCTGCCTCTCTGCTATGCTCTGCTGAGACCCCACCTGGAGTCCTGCATCCAGCTCTGGAGCCCTCAGCACAGGAAAGACATGGACCTGTTGGAGTGGGTCTAGAGGAGGGCCACCAGAATGATCAGAGCGATGGAACACTTCTCCTGTGAGGGCAGGCTGAGAGAGTTGGGGTTGTTCAGCCTGGAGAAGAGAAGGCTCTGGGGAGACCTTATTATAGCCTTCCAGTTCTTAAAAGGGGCCTATAAGAAAATGGGGACAAACTTTTTAGCAGGGCCTGTTATGGTAGGACAAGTTTTAAACTAAAAGAAGGTAGATTTAGACTAGATGTAAGGAAGAAATTTTTCACAAGGAGGGTGGTGAAACACTGGCACAGGTCGCCCAGAGAGCTGGTAGATGCCCCATCCCTGGAAACATTCCAGGTCAGGTTGAACTGGGCTCTGAGAAACCTGATCTAATTGGAGATGTCCCTGCTCATTGCGGGGGGGTTGGACTTTTAAAGGATTAAGTCTTTAAAAGGTCCCTTCCAACCCAAAGATTCTGTGATTACACGGTTCCATGATCCAGGGGCCAGATACTGGGTAGGCTAGGTGTCTAAATCTAGCTACTGGAGGGGTCCATAGTGTATGCATAAATTGCCTACTAACAGACCTTCATCCTGAGCTGCCAGAGATGGAAGCACGACTAACCTGTCAGTGCTACCTGTATTTGTGTGAGTCTGTGATAATTTTTGTGGCCAGCCATGTGAGTATGTATATGTGTATTGTGGAAGTGTACATATGTGTGTGTGTATATGCCTATCAAGGGTATGTGCTCATCTCAGTGTAGCTGCTAGCTGGACTTAGGAATATGGTTTTGTGGCAACCTCACCTCTGTCAGGCTGATGGATTCAGCAACTTGCAATGAATTTTCTATGTATTTGGTTTCTATATGTTGTTAAACTGAATGTTATAAACTGTTATAAACTTACAGAGAAATGTAAGAGGCAATTTCAGTCTTTGTTTCAGATGAGAATTTCTCTTATATGAGACAATTTCCTCAAATATCAAAACTCATGGTGTTCCTTCTGTGTTTTATAATACTTTTGTTCAAAAGCTGCAATCTCTGCCAGACCTAGATATGAAGTGTGGGAATGAATTTTGTACTCCATTTTCATTGAAATAACTTTGAGTATTGGATAAAGCTGTGGACAGCCACTTCTTCAACCTTTGCTATGCTGGTCTTAAGTGTGGAATATTTGTGTAAACATTAAGTAAGTCATAGGATTTGGGGGGTTGAAATTGAAGGGAGGAAACTACCTTGTGGAAAGAGAAAACTGCAGAGAGAGGATTTTTATTATAAAGTTAAAAAAAAACACCAACATTTATTTGCCATTTCAAATTACAGCAAGTTATATCCTCAGGTTTTTCTGAAATAGGAAGTCTATTTCTCTGTCTATACATCTTAGGTTTTATACCACACCTATGATAATTATGATTTGGAAAATATGTTACTGAAGTTGGCTGTTACAGTTATTTCTAGAAAAGAGTAAGCAATCAGAACAATCATTTCCATATCTTCTTTCAGAATAATAAAGGAATTGGCAGTCTACAGTAGCTGTATTTTTTGTGGGAGATTTTGTTCATTTCTTGCATTATGATATGGAGATATATATAGGATATGATGGGATTGATGTGACCATTAGTTTATCACAGTTTCTTTGAAAGATACACCAATTTGAAGTAACAAGTGACAGTCTTTACTCTTAACCTGTTCTGAGTGAAAACAGGAAGAAGTCTGAGAATTTCACTGACTTAGTTACTGTATTCTTAATCTGCTTCCTTTCTCACCCCTATTCAAAAATGCATGTAGTTCGTTATTTTGGCATGATGGGAAGGCTGTGAATGCATGAATTAGTCATTCAGTACTTAAAACCATCAAAATGGGCATATTAGGATGAATCCACAGTCCATCTACCTTTCTCCTAACAATGCCTAGAAGAGGAAGGATAGATGCATGTAATAATTCTTCTTAATGCAAACCCAGGTTTTAGCAATGTGCAAGGAATTTTAAGCTGAAGGTATAATCTTTTTTCTTGATAGCACCTGATGGATTTTTCTTCTATGAATGCATTTAGTTGCTGTCTGATTACTTGGCATCCACATAATCTGTTGTCAATGACTTCCATGGTTTCAATTTTATATCTTGATTGGACAGGATGTATTATCTCCCATAAACTTTACTTTGGAGAATGGAAGATTGTGCAAAATGAAAGTAACTCAAGAACTAATTGGTAGCTGTCAATAAAGTGATTTACAAATTATCTAGTAAGCATGGGCTTTGCACCTTCACTCTGTCACCACACTGAAGGCTACCTCTGAAAACAGATGGTTGTCTAAGTTTGACTGGCTTGAGTTATATGATCCCGCATCACCTTTTAGATAAGAATCACTGAGCCAGCTAAATAAGTACACATCTCTTGTTTAGAAATGCCTCCATATGATTTGACTAAGAATGCACAGACCCTCTGCAGAGAAATCAGGATCAGAACTCAGCCTTCCTAAAGCTCCATCTGTGTATTGGTGATAAAAAAAAACCCAATCCCTTTATTCAATGTCTATCCCAGTTCACTTACTTTTGTCACATCTTACTTTTTTCACATCTTACTGTTTATTGTTGGTTTGTATCAAACAGTTATAAGCAACCAGGGTATTTATTACTCCAATTACTTTATTAGATATCACTAGGCAGAGGAGTCCTTGAATGCAAGGACCTACTGTACAGTTCACATAAACTTGTATTCATCTTTTTATAGGGGGAAAAATAGCTTTCATTTCTGCTGATAGAATTTATCTATAAGATGTGAAAATCACAAACATATTCATCACGATCCTTCTTTTTCTGGTCCTATTAACAGGTGCACATTCTCACTGTGATTGCATCCTGTTTCTATCAATTTATATACAGGGATGGTATGTTCTTTTCTATTAAATAGTCTGAAGAAAACATATTTTCAAACTCACAATCCTTCTTGTACTATAATGAATCTATTTTATTACAGTTGAATGCATGCTACAGAATGTCCATTTCTGTTATATTGAAATTCAGTGCAAAATACCTTTTATTAAAATATAGCATCTGCTTGTAAAGCAATATCCACTCTTACAGGGAAAACAAAGAACCATGCACCTGTGACAGTGATTTAGCATTTGGAGTGACAAAGAATTTCCTTAAAAAGAAAGAGTAGAGTGTTAAGGATTAAAAAAAGAGATAAGGAAATAAAATCACTCTGCCCACTTTACATTTACAACAATAATTAGTATCTTTTAAGTAATGGTACTTCACTGCATTTCAATGTACATCTAACATGTGTTCTCATCCTCTGAATCAAAAGTGTTTCTGACTTCAGCTCAGTAGCATAGCTGCATATGCCATAGAAATCTGCTGGTCTGGAGTGGCAGTAAGTTACATGTGATTACCTTTTTCAGCTTCACTTCTTTGGACCTAGCCTTGCTACCCATTGGCAGTGCTATACTTCATAGCAACTTGCAAAGCTGCACTGTAAGCTCTTTGCTTTCTGATTCTGTTCTGTGCCATTAGATGCTGCCTGTCAGCTGCTCCAGTCATGTACAGTAAAATGCAAGTTATAAGTGCTGTTATAGTTATGTGGAATAGACTTTTTTTTTTTTTTTTTGAGATTATATACTTTCCCAGATAGTAGAAAGGAATTTCTGTGGAAACAGTTTATTAGAGGTTAACATATTAAAAAACCCCAAACACCAGAAAAGCTCAACCCTACTTTTTCAGGTGAGTGTTGCAGGGCTTAAGCAATGTTCAGCTGTGTTAGATGCACAATAAGGTTTTGTTGACACTAGCCCAACAGTGTGATAGTCCTGTAGGGACTACCATCTCTGAGCTGCTTTCTGCTAGCGTGCATAACAGAAGATCAGATAGCTGAGGACTGATGAAAATTACTAATGGATTCATCCTCTGAAATCTAGGAAGAAGAGTTGCAGCTGCCTGGGAAGCAAAGGGAGGGAAGCTACAGTATTTGCTTCCACAGCACCAGTCAGAAGGAGTGAAAGGACAACTTAACAGTGTAAACTGACAGCTGCTGACTGCAGGCTTTTAGTAGCCTAGCACGTGCTATGCTGAGCGGCATACAGTGACAATGGAAGAGTACAGACAGACAAGTGGAATGAACCAAGGAGTAAAAATTACATGTAGACTGTGGTCTGAGAAAGGCCGCTGATCTAAATTATTCCAGAGAAATTGAACTTAAATGCAGCTGTAGTACAAAGTAGTACTCCTTTGCCTTACGAGCAGATATCATATAAGGCTACAGACCCCTCACTGACCTGCAGAGGCCAGAAATGGTACTCACAGTCAGTGTGCAAGGGCATATAAGCACCCAGATGGACAAAAGTCAAATAGATGTTTATCTGCATGAACTAAACATTCTTGAGATTGTACCTAGCAACATTCTCCTGGTGATCCTGGAGAAATGGTTTACTTTCTCTTTTCCTATCTCTAAGTCAGAGTCTTGGCATGCCATACAAAGTTGGAGGTATGGCACTGTGCAAGTGAAACAAATATATGTCACTCCAGACCAGAAATACTGTGACTGTGAGCAAATGTCATAGGAACTGTGGTCAACAGGACAATAGGACAACCACTTGCACAATCCCCCTTTCCTCCCCCAGAAAGATGGGAAAAAGAAGGGCAAAACAGAGAAAAGTTGTGGGTTGCAAGACAGTTTAATAAATTAAGGCAAGAGGGAAAAAAAAAACCCACCACAAGAGATGCAAGGCAATCACTCACCAGCCCCACAAGCAGACCAGCATCCAGCCAGTCTGCAAACAACAGCCACCTAGGAAGAGAAAATCTTTATTGCTGAGCATGGTGCTATGTGGTACAAAACACTACTTTGGCCAATTCAGGTCAGTTGTTCCAGCTGTGTTTCCTCCCAACTTCTTGTCCAGCCCAGCCAACACACTGTGGGGCAGAGTGAGCAAAAGAGAAAGCTTTGATGCTATGCAAATACTGTTTAGCAGCAGCCAAAGCTTCAATGTGTTACCAGCACCGTTTTAGTCACAAATCCAAAACACAGCACTGTACAGGCTGTGATGAAAAAAATTAACTCCGTTCCAGCCAGACCCAGTGCAGTGGTCCAGCTTGTCCCAGAATGCTGATGCTGCTCCTTACACTCTAGTTAGCCCCGCCGACGCCTGACACCTGACCAAGTATGTCTCCAATTCAAGCAAGATGGAAATTGAAGTCCCAGGAAAGATAGGCGAGCTTGTCAGCCTTTTCTTTTTGGGCAGGCTCTTCAGGAGCCACATGTAGCCTCTGGATACCTTTGAAGAAGCTGACTGAAGATAGTGGTATGGGAAATAACCTGGCAGTGCCTTAAACTGAAAATATGTCCTGTTTCACCCTGAATTGTTGCTTCCTGTCACAGGTCAGGGTAACTTAACTCTTGGTACCAATTTTCTCATGGACAAACCTGACAAAATTATGTTATTAGCCAAGCCATTCATTATTAGTCATATGTTCACTTCCTTCTGTGGGAATATCTGCAAAACTGCCTATGAACCAGACTCCTTAGATTAGCCCTGGCTTTCCTGGGGAAAGTGAAACTGCAGGCATCACTGAACATATACACATGTGGTTTCATCAGAGGGAGCGTTGATCAGGAGAAGGGGGAAGGGAGGTGAGAGAATCATCTCACACAGTAAGTTCACAGTGCAGATGTCTGCCTCCCAGCTGCTTGCACGATAAAAAAGGCCCAGAGATGCTCAAGAGTAGCACATCACCGCGTGCATCTGGTACCTAGGGAATTAAAAGACAAACAAAAGCCCCCATGGGTATCTATCAGCTTTACAGGCAGCCAATTTGTTATCACTCTCTCCCTATTCCCACACTATTCTCCATCCTCCTCCCTCTGCTCTCCTGCCCTTTTTAAAGATGTAGACAAGGCATCTCACAGAGACAGTATTAGGGACTTCACCTCCAGTCTGCCCTGTCCCAGGGATATCACTCTTGCCCTGTCTCCTG